>NW_024520318.1:7060892-7228392 GCF_017590135.1 Pyrgilauda ruficollis
ATCACTTACCAAATGATTTTTCTTCTTTTAGCTCCTTTTACTTGAAGAAGATTGCAGTCTGTCCTGTCTGTTATCACTTTCCAACTCTGAACCTGAGATGGGAGAGGGAGAGGAGAAGGAGCAGCACACTGTTAATACAATATTTGTTGTTGAGCTGTTTTTGCATTACCTCCCACTGAGCAAAGCGTGAGCAGCATCAATGGTGCCTTGTCTGCTCATCACTTTGGGGAGAGGAAAATTCCTCAGCAGCAGACTGTGCTGTGTGTGTCAGGAAGTTAAAAATACGCCATGGTTCTATTTCAGATTATATTTTACAGTAACCAACCAGGATCAGACTGTCCATCAAATGGCAGCTAGAGATACCTCTCACTGCAACTCTTCTGAAAGCCTTATCAAACATGCAAAAATGCACACTGGTGTGCAGCATGGAGAGGTGCTTGCTTTTGCTTCTGCAGTTCATGAGGAAACCTGCTGGATTGTCTGCATTATGGCAATAGAGGCACTGCAGATAATTTTTACAGATGTCTCATAACAATCTGACTGAATACCAGAGTGCAAAATGGGAGATGGGCAAATGAACAAAAGGTGCTTTGCAAAATTTTGTTCAGGACTAGCAGGTGTTGAAATTTCTAGATTAGATTATCAAAGCAATTGTATTCATTGCCAAATTCTTATTGTTTTCAGATGCAATTGATTTGGGAAATATAAATGCATTTTTATCTTTAGTGTGTTTGCTAATATTATAATGACCTAGGATGCAACTCCCCGGTATATCTGAAGCTCAAAGAAGAGGTAGCATCATTAGCTGCCATAGACTAAAAAACCTTGTAGGGTATAACTGGATACGGTATAAAATAAAACAAATGACTGTGCTTGGAATGAACTCACAGGAACATGACAATTTTAAGCATGGACCTGCAAAATTAGTGCATGGCAATAATGCATGGCATTGACAAATTGAAAAAATACTTTAAAGAAGATTTTGAACCAGAAGAGGAAGTCTGCAGCAGCTCCAGTCTGCTTTGGAACATGACTTGGAACTGGAAAAGATAGTGGAATTTGTCAGTCTCCAGTTCAGTGTCTCATTTTGTTGCTGGCTGCATTTGTTACTAGGTGAAGTCACAACTTGCACTATTATTTGCATGGTCCTTGCTGTTGGTGGAAATGCAAAACAATTTTTATTGAATAAATCCCTGTCATTCTGAGAAAGGTAATGAAAGAGACTATCAGAAAACCACAGCCCTTAATCAAGCAATGTGTGGCAAGTGGAATCAAAAACTTGAACACTGAAAGTAGAACACCTTCAGAACTTGTGAAATGTTGTATGTTTTCCTCCTTGGTTATTCATCTGCAATCGGGAGCTGTGACGATGGTGATGATGATTTTTCTTTAAAATAGTGCCAGTTCCCCACTTCTCCTGAAAAGGGTTTCCCCATGATGTGCTTTATGGTATGAGATGCTGGTGCTTATTCACTTTACTACAGAGTTTAATCACCAGATAGCCTCACTATCAGTCTTTTCATAGTGGGAAAACATCAGAAGCAGCTGAAGTTATAAGCATTTGTACCTCTTTATTTCAGAGATGAAGTTTTGAGTATTAAGAGTATTTTGAATGGTGCATGTTGATGCAATATTTAGTACTTCGCAAAATAGAGACAAGCAGCTAATTTTTCTTCAGCACCTCTTCAACCACTGTTCTGAGTCTCTACTAACATTACAGGGAGTCAGCAGAAAAACAAATTTCCTTTTTTCTTTTCTTTCCATCCTTTCTTTTCTTTCTTAATCTTATGGAATCACTGGCTTCATTAAAGGAAAGAACCAGATGATGAAACGTGCACCCAATATGCATGTATGCTTTCATGCACATAAAATTAGTTACTGAGCTAGTAAACTCTTGTATATGCAAGTGTGCCAAATCTCTGAAACTTGGCACACTCCAGATGGAATCATAGGTGCAGTCGGGGTTAAGGTTTCCCATAGAGGCCTTGAAAAGAAAAAATTTGTGTTATGTGAAAGCATTGCACTGGAGTCTTAGCTGGAAATGAAGTTACTGAAATTTTTTAGTGTAACGTGAACATGGAAAAATGCAGTAAAATATACTTAAATTGTTAACTAGGAAACTCCTGCAGATTTCTAGATGATCTTGTGTATTTAGAAGAGATAATATTATTGAATATATTACTGTATATATCCTTGTAGTTAGTGTCTAGGAGTGTTCCCTGTGATTATAGAGTTATGCCATTCTGCTTTATGATTTTTTTTTAAATCTAAATTACCACTCATGTTTAGTTTATGTCTTCAAACTGCCTAGAGCAGTTTTAAAAGCAAAACAAAACAAAGCTACAAACCAAAATTGTCTTTATGTAAAAGCAACACCACAACTATGTTATAAAAGGAAGATAAAAGGGAAAACAGGATAACAGTGTTACTATGTGGTCAGAGAGAATCTTTGGTTTTGTCTTTAATTAATTATGAATATCAGTATATGCAGAAGTTTCAGTTCTTTCTGTTTATTTTTTAGTGTAAATTACCCACATTTATGTCATGAATATTTTCTTGTAACCCTATTTTACTTAAAGTTGTTGAACCTTAATGATGAATTTTGAGTAAGGCTATAGTATAATGAAGTGCTATTTGTTTATTACTAGCTGTAGTATTTAAAACAAAACAAAATCCCACCAAAGAGTTTTAGGAATACAAACCCCGTTGAGGTCTAGTGGAGACTTGTGGTCTTAAGTAGCTTGATGCTTCCCGATAACTCCCAGTGATTCCCCTGTAATCTTGCTCTTCTGTCAGCAATCCCCATAATTTTCACATCCCATTTGTGCATACACAGAACGTATTGGTCTTCACAGCTTTTTTTAACATACTGGATTTCCAAATGTAGTAGGTTTAATTACAACAGGAAAGACAGTTGTGCAGAATGGTCAGCAAAATAATCTTTTCACTAGAAAAGCTGAGAAAAATATTAGAAAGGAGAAGAAATATTTTCAGATCAGATTTGTAATTATGGAGCCAGTGAAGCAGAGGTACAAGCAAGTAGCTTGAAAAGGAAGAAGGTGCAAAGAAGGCATCTGAGTCATAGAGACTTCTTAAAGATTCTGTAAAAGTGGGAGGGATAATTTGGGATCAGCTGATTACGTGAGTGGAAAAAGGTAAATTAAGAGCTTTGAAAATGTGATGTAATTCTAATTCTTGTCTATTGATGCTGTCATTTTTATAATTGTTCATTAACAAGAATATCAGCTGAATTTTGTGTTTCTGTAATCAGAACTGAAAATAGGATACATTTGGGGTTGGACTGTTAATGCTCACTTACAGTATGACTGTCAGAAGCTCAGAGGAAGAGTATGGACAATGCTAGTACCCTAATCTTTCACCTCAATCACTGCAAGAATCTCTGATATACAGATATAGAGCATGGTTAAAGTGGATCTTACATCCTCAGATGTTTTCTGTAAGTGTTGATGTGGATGATGATAACATCTGAGTTTACTGACTATTCAGAAGTCATTTGATAAATCTTCAGCTTATGGAAATGACTAGTTAAGAGAGGATGGTTGTCTCTTTTGTCTTTTAAGTGATAGTTGAAGTTCTTCTTACATATACATGTGTGTGTGTATATATATATGTATATATATATATATTTACAAGTTGTGTCTTTGTTTAAAAAATACATAAAAGCGTTCCCACGTACATCTCAGGAGTCACCCATATTGCTCTTACAGTGTGGACCTCCTGATACTGCTGCTCTGATTGCTGTTTCCCAACTGCCATCCTTGGAATGTCAGCACATACAATCAACTGCTTTCTTTTCCTCTAGATTTTCAGATTTAGTGGGCATTTTTTCCCCCCTTCCCCCTCCTCTGCTTGGATTTCTTTCCAGTGGTTCCCCTCCCCCTCTTCTTTAGTTTACAGACTTCTTCAATGCTTTTTTCCTGTGCTGATTGCAGGAACACCCACCTTTCTGTGGTTTTAGTGGAGCCTTTCATGCTCTTTTCTCTGTACCAGCCCTCTAACCAGATATTTAGGCCAATTATTCTGTTCAGTTTCATTATTCTGCTTCCACAACTACAGTAATAGCCCACTTGAAAGATCACTTGGCTTCTTTCACTCTTGAGGCTGCTTGCTAGTTCCCAGAATGGCATCTTCACATCCTGTGATCTTCTGTTGCTTCTTTTTCCGCCAGAGTTTTATTTAAATTAAAAAAGGGTGGGGGGTTAAAAAGAAAACCACGCACATATAAATGAGCAGGGGGACAAAAAGAAGGCCAAATATCAAATACGTGCTTCAAGGAAGGGAAATTCCAACACTGTCAGTTTGCAGGACACACTGAATATCAAATATCATTATTCAGTACATTTTCCACAACAGAACTGACTAAAATTCCCATTGAGATTTCCTGGAACCAGCTTTGCCTGCTCTTTGTTTTGCACTCACAGCATATGAATTTCATCTAAGAAATGGCACCCAGAAAACCTTTACTTGTATTTTGTCCATGTCCATCCATATTAAAAAATGTCACTTCAAAAGCCTCTAAGTACAGGTTTTTAAAGGGTGTGTAGACACTTCACATGATAAATTTAGAATTACAGTATTCATGTCTCCCAGATTATACATATCATTTAGATTTAACTTAGGCTTTTTTAGAAATCTAACTTTTCTGCCTCCTTTTCTCTTGCTTCTTGTTTCCCTTTCATCTTCTAATTTTATCACTTATATGTGAAATTATTTGCCTTCTTTACCCTTATCTCTTGTGAAATAGAAGATTGAAGATATGCAGAAATATTTCATGCTTATTTGTTGTGTGATGGTTACCAGATTTTAAGACTGGATCCCAATTTTTTTGTCTTGATAATCCTCCCATATGGTAAATATAGGTTCTATTGTTCTTAATAATGGAATTGTTTTTCTAATGTAATAACTGTGCATTGTTATTGAACAGTAGAGTAATCTTTTCAACAAATTTACATGTAATTTGTTTGTATCCATTCCAGCCTTTTTTCCTCCTTCCATAAGTAATACTTTTTTAATTGGGCAGCAAAACAGAGGTGACTTGGGGTAGAGATTTTTTCCCCCCCAATATTGTATCAAACATCAGAATTGTACCTTATATTTCTAAAAGGGAAAACAAATCCAAATGTCCTCTACCTTAAAAATAACAAGAAAAAAATTTTATCTGTGAAGAACCTAACTCATTGCCTCCTGTGTAGACAGTGTGAAACTACAGCGTACTTGAATGATCAGGAATTTCTTGCAGCAAATTCTTTGATTACCTTAACTTTTAGAAGTTTTTGATTTCTGTCCAATAAGAGAAAACATGAGCCTGCAGCTGCAGCAAATACCTTGCTGGCATTGCTGGGGGACAGGGGAGGATCAGCCCCACACAGGAGGTCTTCTCACATGAGCCCAGGGATGGAATGGGCACTTTTCAGGATCAGGGATAAATTACATACCTGGGAAGTGCAAACAAAAATTCCATTGCTATTCTCTCAAAAGAGCTGTCACTCCAGCACCTTTCACTGCCCATCAGCTCATCTAAAGAAAACACTGAGAATTCAGAATTTCCATAATTATTCTTATGCACACAATTGTGGATGGGTGGAATGTAGGAAAATAGAGATAGTGATGAAGGTAATCTTGCAAGTCAGTGCTGTGAACAGCTGCCCATGAAAAATCACCAAGAAGGTACAAAACCTTTGTAATAAGATGGCAACACACCATCACACGGTGAAAAATTTTTCTATAATGAGGGGGCTGGAAAAAATCGCGTACAACAAACTGCTTCCAAAGTCAGAAGGCAGAACTTTTACCCATTCATTTTAGTGACATGCTGAAGTAGAAAATAAGATGCAGGTCATGTTCATACTTTATAATGGTAACAAATACTTAACTTTTTTTTAGAAATATATTTAGAGAAAAGACTAATCCCTCTATTCCTCTATACTTCAGAAACTTGTGATCCACAATCTCATTCAAATCCCAGACATGATAACCAAAGGGTTTTGTACCTAAAATAATTTTGTGGATCTGTATTTATCTTCTCTGAGGCAAGAAGTGATTTATGGAGAGAAGTGAGGACAGGACCCAGGCCAAGGAATTCTGTGTATTCAGTAGACCTTGCTGATTAGCTGTACCAGTTTCTTCTTAAATTTTATAATTAAAAGCAATTCATATGGTTTATTGAAGCTCCCCACGTGTTCAACAAACATAACATTTGAATAGTTTTTCTTATTAAATCAAATTTGTTCCTAATATATCTCCAAACTACAGTGCCTAAACTTCTAGCTAGATAATGAATTACCTATTCTTGAGGTTATGTTTTTGCATTGATAAAAAACCATATTTGCTGTGATCATTTATTATGCAAGGTGTGTAATGCCATTTATGACATATTTTTGTTCAAATGCTTATTGCCCCAACTTTGTCTACACATTAAAGGGAGCCATGCTAGAGTGGGGACATACATTTTTCTGATTTCTTCCCATTTGTCAGTGATGGTCCTGTTATTTTTTCTGACCTGTCCTCATTTGTTGTGCTGAACCATTCTGAGACCTGTTTTATTTAAGGCAATGCTATGTACTGTAGCTTCATCCATCAATTCCTGTACCTAGGGTACGTGAAACTGCCAGGTTCTGTTGCAGTGTTCCTTTTTAAAGAATCTCAAGTGAATCCCAACACAGTGAGTAAAAGGACCTTTCCCTTCCCTCTGTGATTTCACAACAGGAGCACACTCTGCAGGCAGCATCTCAAGCCACTGGGATTGCCTATTATTATTTTCAACCTTTTGGGAGGCTATATATATACTTATTCTGTGTTTCTAGGCTTAAGTAGAAGAGATAAATGCCCTGGCAAGCTGTCTTTGTACTCTTCCACACTGTTCTTTTGTGGGATTTACTTCAGACCATAATCTACTAGCTCTGTATGTTGTAAAATCTTGTCTCAGAGTAGTGGAGAAGGATGGCAGAAAATAAAGGACCTTGCTTTTTAGCAGCAGCTAAAGATAGATTTTAAATTTTTGTGTTCAAGGCTTGTGAGGTACATCCAGGGAATATCCAGCAGTGTGGTATTCTGGGTGAGCTGTGTGGCCAGTGGAGGGTGTGTTTTGGACCAAGTTTATCCTGAAGAACTGCAGCCCCCATGAAGAGCTGTCCTGGGAGGGCTGCAGTCTGGGGAAGGACCCAGGCTGGGCCAGGGGAAACCTGTGGGAGGGAAGGAGCAGCAGAGTGGAGCTGTCAGGAGGGGACTACAACCCCCCTTCCCCACAAGGAATCCAATGGTGCCAAGTTTTCTTGGCAACCCTGATTTAATACATTTGCCAAATGCAATTTTACCTGAGCAGTTTCCCATCCAAGACACCTCTTTGACAGCATGGTAAAATTACCAGAGATCTCTGACAAGCACATTATAATTCCCAGTGAATATCAACTTTTACAAATGATTCATCGGGAGCTGGCTAAATTATCTGTTATGACATCAAGCAATCTGGTGATTTTGTCACTGCACAGAAAATGGCAAAAACCTTTGAATTTGTTATCCCATTAAAATTGTCCAAAGGTACAACCTGATCCTGCCTGGAATGCTGTTTAGGTACCAAGTATGCATGTGGGTGTGTGGTCTGCAAGAGGACAACCCTGTGTCCCCAGGGGTGGCAAAGGAGTCCCACAGCACTGCTTCCTCCTCAGTTATCACTGACATGTCCACTGGCAAGGCTGTTTCTCTACCTTTTTTCCCTCAGACCTGGGAGGATAACCTCTCCAGGCAGTGTTCTGCCCGTTCTTCAATGCGTTTTTGGGACTGGCTGTGGCTGGCAGGAACCAGCAGTGTCCGGGCAGACCCCACTGCCCTCACCACCCAAAACTCTGTACAGGTGGTGCTGCCCTCTCCTTCCCTAAGCTGAAAAGGAATTGTTTCTCTAACCTAATGCTTATTTTGAGAGCTGGGATACAGAGGAAGGAGGGGTGGCCTTGAGAATTATCATTATAGCTGATGATGGCAGGCGGTGCCATCATGGTGATATTGAAAGAAGGCCAGGAAAAAAAAATTCCTTATGTCTTTGAAAGAGCTGAAGCTGCATGAGGAGTGGCTGAGGCCACATGGTTTGTTCAACCTGGAGAAGAGACTGAGCTCAGACTTCATTGAGGTCTGCACCCTCCTCATGAGGGAAAGTGGAGGGGCAGGTACCAATCTCTTCTTTCTGGTGGCCGGTGCCAGGACTTGAGGAAATCTCTTGGAGCTGAGATGAAGAAGGTTTAGGTTGGACACAAGGAAAAGGTTCTTAAGATGTTCTTCACCCAGAGAGTGGTTGGGCATTGGAACAGTGTCCCCAGGGAAGTGGTCACAGCCACACGCCTGACAGAGTTCAAGGAGCACAGGTTGAGATTCCTGGGGTGTCTGTGCAGGGCCAGGAGTTGGACTCAGTGATCCTTGTGGGTCCCTCTTCACTCAGTATATTCTATGATCTATGATTCTATTTTCTGTCTCTATGCTTGAGGTAGAGACATCATGCCTATAATTATAAATAGGCATGCTACTTCCAAGTACCTTAAAAGTTTTAAGTACTTGAAAAATTTTAAAACAAACTTGTGTGTAAGATCTTCAGATCAAACATTTCTTTGCCTATTCTTAACCCTTGAATTCTTCAAGGAAAACAGGCCTCTTTTATGATGCAGAAATCTCCTGGAGATCAAAACCTTTCTCATAAAAAAATAACAGAAATAGCTGAAGCTTTATAGATTATGGGATAAGAACAGACATTACCTCAGGTGCCCAGGGGATGTAAAATTTGGCATGGTAATGAGAAAGATGGTTAAATTCATTATTCTGATGTCAAACCATTGTTCCAGTCACAATTTATGAAATAGCAAAATCTTTTGAATTCATTAATGTGATGAAATTTTTCAAACATTAACACAGTCTTTGTGGAAGAATTAGAGCTGAGTGATAATGACTGAAACTCTGCTATAAATACAACCATCCCAATATGTGTTGTTTCTTT
Organism: Pyrgilauda ruficollis; assembly: GCF_017590135.1. Classification (NCBI taxonomy): domain Eukaryota; kingdom Metazoa; phylum Chordata; class Aves; order Passeriformes; family Passeridae; genus Pyrgilauda; species Pyrgilauda ruficollis. Next base: position 7,069,891 of record NW_024520318.1, read on the forward strand.
AATACATGCTGTGAAAATGTTTGGAAGATGCTGAAGATCCAGAGGAAGACCAAGGATAGAAATTCTGTTCTGAATTTATTTTTAAAAATAGTAATAATAAAAAACACTATGAAAAAAGACCCTGCCATTTCTTTTGCAGACCCTGTTGCCGTTCTTTGGCTGGGATTTCCATAGAGAGGACATGGGAAAAGACCAGTGCCAGTAGGAAGGAAAAAAGTGTTTTCATGTATGATGTATTTCAACACTGGAAGGAGTCTGCAAGCTTAATGGAATTATTTTGTGGGGTTTTTTCTGTTTTGGATTTTGTCCTGTTTATTTCTTTGTTCTCTTTTTTCTTCATAAGGATTATGTTTGCTTTGGTAATCTAAGAAATTTCCAAAGGATCTGCAAACTGTTAAGCCTATAGTTACAGAAAACATTTTAAGTGTTGTTTTCATCATATTTCCCAAGAAATACACCCTTTAGCTAAATTAATTTTTGGGTTTTTTAAACTAAGAATTCCTTTTTACAATAACTCATGTTAGCCATTACATACAGGTGAAAAAACCTAAAGCTTTAAGTACATTGTATTAGAAATGCATGATAATTATCTCAGCCTTACCTGTGGCAGAAACATGTAAGACTGAAACCTTATTGTTTATTATTTCACATCTACTTAACTTTATCAGAAGGTTTGAACAATATTACAGCTTCTGGGATGCTAATTTGTTTATTTTGTTTAAAATATTTGATAATTATCTTGTAGTATCTTTGCTTGCAAAGCTACTGGTTATGTTCTGGCATTTGCAAACTTTTTTTAATGCTCTCTTTTTTCTTAGTCCTTTAACGATTTGATTTGTGAGCTGAATGTTTTACCTGGTCAAAAGATGTTACCTACCAAATTTGGTGAACATGTCATATTAATATTGAGTTGTGTGGGTTTATACAGCCAAGTTAGAACAGAAATACTTTTGTTCCTGCTTACCACATGAAGGGAAAAAATGCACTTTGTTCCCAAATATCTGCTCATCTTTCTTGTGCTCCAAGGCGACCACTACCTTGGTGTTGAAGTCATTGGTTTCAGTGTTTGGGAGGCTTGAAGGGATCACCTTGAAGAACTTCCACAGAATCTCCTGCTGGGTTGTTGGGAATTGTGTGGGCTCAGAAGGGGTTAAACAGTCTGTGATGATGTGCACTGTCCCAGAGGTACTCAGTGAATTCCCAGTCTTTCTGCTCTCTCTTGTATCATGAAAGACACTTGTTTAGTCTCAGCAAGATTGGATGAAGTCTATTTTAAGTCATTACTCTCAGAAATAACTTCCCTCTTTCTTACCCCAGCTCACTTTGTCTCTTTGGTTCTTATCTCTGATAAAATCTTGCTCCCATTAAAGGTCCAGGAGAGTATTGTCATTCATTTAAATGAACTCAGAATGTCCTGTCTTCTTTTCTCCCCCAGTGGAAGTGTGTATTTGATGTTTTCATACCTGTGTGAGATTTTCTTTCCTGTATAATTTTCTGAAGGGCATTCAAACACATGCATTCTATTCATGTGGACAAGTAAGGCATATGAATACTCTTATCCATTTAATAATGTAAGTGGTGCTCTTTGAAATCAGAGAGGTGAGTGCTATTTCCTATTTCTGGTTCAGGTTTGTTACCTGCACCAGCTCCTTTAGGACAACAGTTTGGGAAAGTAGGAATGTCAAAGCTGCTGCCATGCACTGGTGAGCTTTCAGTGTCACCAACAAGGAGCTTCTGGTCTGATTTTGGGAGCAGTGGCCAAATTCCATGTGTTGACAAACCAGAGCTTGTAAAGGTGAAAGGTTCTGTGTCCTGGGAAAAGGCTTGTTCTATGGAAAACAGTCAGTGCCCAGTCGTATTCTTCTGAAGTCATAACTCCATTTCACTTTGACATTTTACAGCAAAAATTATTTTTTTTTCCTGCATTGCAAAACCGTGTCAGTGAGGAGCACTGCACTGATATAAGGTGATGAATTGGGCCGATTTCTCAGAAGTGCAGTTATAAACTCTGCTCCCTGCTCAAGAGCTGAAACTAATGCCCAGCTTAGCTGCCAACTTCAGTGTCCTGTTTAATGAGTTTGGTGACTTCAGCCCTCCAAAGGTTTCTTTTATTACATCAGAAGTCACCACAGCTGATAATAGCTGATAACTGCAATATTTGTTGATAACTCCATAGGGATAAAAATTGCACTAAATGGGCACACAGACTGAAATTAGAATTATTCACAGTTGTTTTGAAATATATTACAGGGAATAGAGATGAATAAGCTATGATAATAAAGAAAAGAATGGAGATTTCTTTTAAAAAGAGTGTCCTAAAAATGAATCTTTAACAAGAAGACACAATTTTAAGTTTATTAAGCCCTTACAGGAAAGTTATTTTACCAAAAAGGGATATTTTTAAACTACTTGTAATTGTCATTGCATAAGAATTTTAATCAACTTATTTCTTTTTATATTGAATTCCTGGATGAAACCACTTACACAAACCATTCTTTAACAACCAGTAAGTATTTATAAATTATAAATGCTTACATTATATGAAATTAATTATTATATGAAATCTCTATTAAAAATCCGAACTGCATAGGAAAGGGGGTTTTTTTGTTAACTTCTTGCAGTTTTTCTCATGGAATAGGATAAAATGAAGTTTGAGGTAACCTTGTTGTCTAACTCACATTTTGTTGAATTTAAATGAATTTAATTTATTTATGACTGTTATGAACCCTTGTAAAAATACATTTAAAAGACCTACACTCCAGTCAGAATGTGTGTTTGTCCAGCGTGCAGGTAACACACACAAAATTCTCTGGATGCTTTCTGCTCCTCCACATTGGCTTTCAAGGCATGTGTATAATTATGTGTTCCTGTTGTCATGGTAATTGAAGTTGTCAGGATGTGGAAATCACTTGTGTTAGGCTGGAACAGAGAATTCCAATTAAAGATAACCATGAGATCATACTGTTGGTGTTAAGTTTGACATGGACAGAGGTTATTCAGAGACGGATCTTCGTTTCACTTGCTTAGGTGGTATCTAATACTTCTCAAGGATTAGGATTGCTCCACATTGTATCTTCATGTGTTGGGATAACTCCTTCAGGCTATTGGTTCAGATTTTTATGATGTATGGGGATTTTTGACCTGATGCTGTAATCCTTTATGAGGAGGTTAATTCGCATTTCATGAGTTCAAAGGCGCATGCAATGAAGTTTCATGTTTGGTTGATGCAGCTGAAAGTTCAGAAGGATAAGGGGAAGGGTTAGGAAGAGAGCTAAACAGATGTGCTAGCCCTTGGAGTAAAAATGGGACGGGGACAGAACTGAGTCTGTTTGGCTTAGACAGTGTTCTGATTTTATAAAATTTTGAGAGCAAGTTAGTTTAAATCTTGACATAATTAATAGGTTTCACAGGATTTGATAAAATTATATTTTCAGCTATTTTTGTGGTTTATGATTATCATAAGATAAAATAAGTGGAAAAGAGTCTGGGAAAAAATCAAGAAATTGTCTTGAGTACAGAATCTGTTATAACTAAACCATTCCTGGCAGACATTTTTCTGACCAGTTTCCAAAGCTATACAGGATCTTTTCTTTTCCTTGCACGTTTGTCTTTACCTCTGCAAAGTTTTTTTTAATGTTTAACTCAAAGCTCAACTTTTAGAATAGAAGTGTATATTTGTGTTATATAATGTTTTTTGAAGTATTTTTTAGAATAAGGTCTAATATTTCAGTCTTGCAGATTGTTTTCTAGACTGCTGCTCTTTCTAATTAACTGCATCTTTTAATCTGCAGGCATTGTCCACAACTAAACAGCAATCCATCAAAAGCAGGTAAAGCAAAAAGATCATTTCAGATGGCATTCGGTGCCTGCTTTATTCTGACTATGAGGCTTCCAGTATGATACCTGCTTTTATTTGCAATAGCTTTGTGGATTCAGGTTTAGCTTCTGATCCAGATCCTTTAGTGCAGAACTGTTTTGCTGTTTCCAGCTTACATTTCTGCAGTTCATTATTTCTGAGAGTAAGAATAATGCAGCTACCCTTGAGTCACACTTCATCTTCTGCAAACCATTTCTGTTGAGAGTTTTTGGACTCTAATTGTGTCTCCCAGTGTGCCTGCAGATGTTCCCAGCTTAGACTCATCTTCAAATGTTCCCAGGCACGTGGTGGGATTTATGGCATTTTCCTGGGCAGTGCCAGGAATGAGACTCCATGATCCTTGTGGGTCTCTTCCAACTCAGTCATTCTATGATTCCATGGAGGGTTATGGAGCAGTCCCTCTTCTGCCATCAGGATTAATGATGAAAATACAGAATGGTGCTGGTTTCAGTGCTGAGCAAGAGCTCCATTTTCTTTGTAGACACTGATAGCTATAGCAAAGCTTTTTGTTTCTATTCTATTTATCCTGTGGTATCACTGTTTACTTGATGTTTCTTGGTTTTATCAGGATAAAGTCCTATGCAAAGATGCCAAAAGTATTTTAAAATCATGAAATGTGGCATCAATTATTTCTCAAGGCTTGTTACCTTGTTGTGCCTTGTCCTTGATGAATCCATGCTCACGTACTCATTTCCTGGTTTCCTTTTAGGTGACTTACAAACTGAAAAAGTAAAGAAAATTAAAATAACTAGGCTATGTTCTTACCTCCCCCTTCTACAGCTGGCATAATTTTTGCTCTTGTGAGGGCTTTTGTACTCATCTCCATCCATCATGTCCTTTCTGAAATAATTCTGATAACAACTTTCAGGCAGTTACAGCTCTGATATTCATCCACTTTTCCAAGACTTTGGGCAAATGTAATATGGCATAGCTAACTTTGAATCGTTTTACTTACATATTTTTGTTATACTTTCCCTATTCTGTCCTGGCACTGTGAAAGATGCTTTAAGATACATAAATTCTGGTTATTACAGGGGCTTGCTATTTGACAATTAATTAATCAAAAATTAAGCCATCTCTTGTATCAACCATACTTTGCAGTCTCAAAAACAAATAAAAAATATTACTGCTACTGTCTCCTTATGCCAGTTACGGGATCTTCTACCCAGAAATAAGTGTACAGCAGTATCTGAACTTGTAATATAGGAATAGTTTTTTAACATAAAGAGTAAATGTTCTGTGGCTCAAGTCTGTCTGTTTCTTAGTGGCAGTCAGTGCTTGCCTAATGATTTCCTTTGAAAATGACACATATCTATGTGGGGTTTTTTTTGATATGTTGCCTTGCTCCTGCCTTTTAATCTAGGGTACTCAAATTATGTTGATGTTATCACAAAATGTGTTTTCTGCCTGGTCTGTATCTTTTTTCAAATAGGTCTTAATATTCAGTTTGTCTTTCTCGGTGCCACTGAGCACAGAGGCAATACTTTCAGGGTGTTATCTACAATGATTACAAGAGCTCTTTCCTCTGTTACTACTCAGTAGAGCCCCTCACAGAGGATATAAAGTTGGGATTAATTGCTAATCATTTAGTAATCCTCAGCAGATCTCTGGAATAATGGAAAGATATCATTACCACTAGGGCTTCATCAATGATCTCATGTATCTGAGCTGCTTGGGGGTGTGTATGCTCTGTCACTGATTCTGTTTTTTGTGCTGGCAGCCAAAACTTAACACACACTGCTGCTGTTTTCTTGTCTTCATCTCCTCTCTGCTTCCAGAAAGTGTTTGCAATGAATTATTTCATATTTTTCTGTGCTAATGAATGTATGTTTGTTTTCAGTAGGACTCTATAATTCAACAATCCATTGGCTTCTGCAGCAAAGTTGTGTCTCAGAAGTTCCTCCCCTGCACCCAGTTTGTAGCCTCCCATGTGTTCTGTCTGGCTCTTTCTGAATCTTAGCTCACTAAAATGTGCTCCTTTTTAGCCTGAATTATTTAAGTGTCTTTACATAAATACTGCTGTGCTGATAGGTGGATCTGTGGCAAAGAGCCATGAGTCAGTGACTAGCTTTATTTGTGAAACTGCAGTATCACTGCAGTGGTAGAGCTAAAAGGAGAAATTCTTACATATCTCCAAAAACTTGGCACACACCAGCTTCTTGGTGCTTGTGTAGCTGGTGCTTGAGACCAAATTCTAGACCACTGTCCCCTGCCATGGACTGCTGCAGGTAGAGTGTGGGTGCCATTTATACCTGAGCTGCTGTTAGCAGCCTGGAAGGGGGGTTTTCAGCTGCTTTTCATGTTTTGGCTTTCAAATAAAAATATTTGCATGCTTCTGCAGTTTTGCCCTATTTAGCAAATGTAATTTTAACAGCTTATGGGAAATTCCTACTGAGTCAAGACGTATCTGGAGCCATAGTTCCATGCATAAAAGTTTTCTGGGTAGTTGAGTTTCTACCTGTATAAAGAACTGGAGGCAATTTTGATCCTGACAGGATCAGAAAATATTTTGCTGTCATGTATTTGGCTTCAGGGGAGTGAAGGTTTCACCCCCTGTTATCTCTTGCTGATCAGCAAAGCCCAATGCTGATGCTGTGGACGGATTTTCATCTCCTAAGGAGCAGAGGAAAAAATTCAAATAATTTACTCATAAGGGTACCTAAATATATTATGAACATTTTAAATGCTGTTTTGCACTCTGTATAAAATTGTGTGCCATCTCAGGGAAACAGAAATGTGTTGAGACTTTCAAACTCTGAGGTGTTGTTCTTCTATAGCTCAGACATCCAAGTTTCCCATAATTAGCAAGGTTTCTTATAAAAGGATAGCAATCCAAAGGTTCATAGCTATTCCTGTAATTTGATTACAAGTGTAATGCCTGTGTAACACCTTTCTGCCTGTGATGTTGTGTGTAATCCTGTGTGCAGCTACAGCTCTAGGAAGTTCTATATTAAACTCAGTGCTGTGGTTACTCGTGAGTGAAATCACTGGAAGAGTCTTGGACGAAAAAGTACATGGAAGGATTTAAGGCAGAACATGGCAAAAGCAAAGGCTGCAATTATCTGCAGCTGAAAACAAGTAGCTTTTAATATGTCCATTCACCTAAGAAGGGAGGGAGAATTATAAACCACGTGTTCTTTCTCTCCCTTTTTCTATCATTTCTCTTCTTCTTTTTCCTTTATACAGTTTATCACCCATAATTTCAGGATGTGTTTTGTTTCTTTAAGCTGTTTTATCTATAGGCTTATGAGGTCAGTCATGTGTGAATTCTTTTGTTAGTCACCTCACCTTTTGCCTTGATGATAGAAAATTGATCAGGCCTAAAGTACAAGTTCAATAGACAACCCCCTTGGTCCTTTGTCTAGGAGAATAGCTACCATTGAAGGCCATGAGCAGGTTGCTATTAATATGACAGCCTGCTCTATCTCCCACTGTAATTTATAATGAAATACCTAATCTCCATTATTTTGATCCAAGCAGGCGATCCCATGAAAAAGTCTTTTCATCCAGTTCCCAATGGCAGTTACATGAGAAATGGCAAACCAATAATTTTTGTCAAGTTTTTTAAGCCAACAGAAATGCTTTTCCACTGCTACAGTTTCAAAAGGCACAGATAAAGCTCATTCACTGAGATGAATGAAAAAGCCATCTGGGGTTTTTCTTTTTGACTTCCTTTCCTTTTCTCCATCCTTGTAATCAAATTTGAGCAAAATCAAATGGGGCTTTCTATGAAAGTACCTTTTGTTGATCTGAACGAGCTGGTAATTTACAAAATACCCTTCCTTTGTGAGGAAGGCTAAAGAAAAAAAGAATCAGTAGCTTTTAAAGCTGGGCCTTGGTGGGACTCTAAATGCAGTGAAAGCAGTCTGTGTTGAGAGATTGAAATGCATTTCAAAGCCAGGCCTGAGTCAGGGTACAGGGAAGAAAAAACCTATGTGCATTTTATAAGAAGAAAAACCTGAATGGGAAGGGGAAAAGAGAGAGAGAGAGGAAAAAATCTGGATAATACATTAATCATTATTTTGGAAATTGTCTTCCTTACTGACACATACTGCGTAACTAGTGATTGAGAACTTGGATTTTTGTTCTATTATAGGCATCTCAACATTTGTCTGTGCTGCTTTAAAGTTTGAGAGGCAAGGATCCTTGAACACTGCTGGACTATGTTTTAAATGTGTATATATATTTTTTCAACTTTGCTTTTTGTGGTTCTTTTTTCCTTTTTTTTTTTTTTTTTTAACCTTGCCTGTGAAGTATTATGAGGAAAAATACTTGCAGGAAAACTGAATTTATTCTTTTTGGCATGCTAATGTTTATTTTTATTGTATTTCTGCTTACCAGATTTCCTAGGGGTAATTATTTCCCACTGACTCAGACCACAGGACAGTGTGAGCACCTAACAAATAGTAAGTTTATGCCTTGTTTTTATTATTTGTATTTTATGATTAATATGAAAAAGCTGAGAATGATTAATTGCAAATTCAGTATTTTAAGAATGCTGTATAGCTGTATAAATCTATTAATAAGAAATGTTGATGTGTTTAATGCTTATCATCTCTGTTACTTGCTATAACTGTTTAGTGAGATAGAGATAAGTGCATTGTACTGTGCTGAAGATAAAATAGCTAGAGAAATAAACATCAATTTACATATATGCAATGATGTGAGCAAGCCTAGCCCATATTTTAATCTTTGCTTATTTACAGGCTTGCTTAGAATGCAAAATATTTCTCCCTTTGCAATTCTGTTTTGAATCAGGATATTAATGCATTTAAAAACAGCTTCCTGGCTGCACAATATAAAATGTGACCGGCAATTTACAGAAATGTTGGCACTCCTAGGAGAAACTCTGGGGTTAATTTTTATTTTTAAGAAAGCTTCACATGTTATTTTTACCTTGACTTGTGCTGTATTATGATAGAAAGAGAGAGGTATGAATGTTACTGATTTAAATCTGATTATTGTTGCTAATGAAGCACTGGTAAAACCACAGGGGCTTTTTGATTTTTCTTTGAAAGGCAAAGCTTGTAAATAACATACAACTCTGAAATTTCTGTTATAAGCTCTTTGTTTCAGATGAAATGAGATGAGACATGATTTATTTTGTGTTTCTTATGCATATGTGTGGACAATGTCGTGATATACACTTAAAAAGCAGAATATAGGAAAGCAGGTTGGGCTAAGTCTTTTGCTTTTTAACATTACCAAAAATCCCAAGTCAACCTTAGAAAGTTTGAATGTGGTTTGCATTAATTAGTGCCAAATTATTTAACAAATAGCTTATAAAGTATTTTCTTCTACATACCCTGACATTTGATTGAAGTGGAAAATGTCAAAAAACTACTTTTGTGGCTGAAGTAATTTCTCACTTCTAGTTCTTACTGTCCTATTCACTTTCAATTTCCTTCAGGATTTGTTTTCTCACATGGTTTTGAGCCATTTGCTGCCTCCTAATGACTGACTTATAAAACAGCAAACATGGAAAATTTCCAAAAAACTTTTTCTGGAGCTGTCACTGCTGTATATTTTGTAATCATCTACCATTTTTTCATGTATTTATTATTGATGAAGAAATCTGTGAATTTTTCATGATTCTGCTCTGGAGTATTTTTAACAGAACATCAAACTCTCCACCCTGAGAAATGCAGGATAAATAAATGCCTTAACGGGAAACTTTCCTAGGGCTGAGTGGGGGAACAAAGACACAAGTGGTTGTTTTTGTTTTGTTTGGATCACATCATTTAGATAATTTAAGAATCTCTGCTTTCCCAGGCTGGCATTCCATTATCATAGGGCACTTCTCTTGGTCAAATAATTGTCTCCTTCCCTCCCTGTTTAAATATCATAATTGATCTTAGTTTAATTTTCTGTTCTTTCTCCTTTATACCCTCTTAAACTTTAAGACAGTCTTCAACAAAGACTTTGTCAAACCTGTTGGGGTTTAATTGATTATTTAACAAATGAAGCAATAACAAAGCAACATAAGGTCTCTCATGGTCTTATCTGTGTATCAAGGCTTGTCTGCTTACTGTGTTTTTGCCACAGTGCAGCACCAGCCTGCTCAGTAAATTTTGTGACCTATCAAAATATAAGTATTCAGAATTATACGGGACATGGAGAATACAGATTTTTCTTGATGTAGCCTTTTCCCTCTCATGAGCTCTGTAAGTAGAACAAATGGCTTGAATTGGGATGAGAGGGCTGAATGGAGCCCTGACTTTGCCTCCTGTTATTTATGTGTATTTGTGGATACTTTCTAAACTTTTCCCTGCACGGAGTTGCTCTCAGTGACAGCACTGCATTTGTGGCTGAATGTTTGTAAACCACTGTAAGGCTCTGACACATGGGTTGGATTTTACAGGAGAATCTTCAGCTGTGCCTGATTTTGAGCTGCCAAGTTTTATGTTTGAACTTTTCAAGCTCAAGCATGTTTTGCATTAGAGTATGAGGAATTAGCATAATAAATTACTTGCAGTAATTTTTTTTAATAAATGTCTTCATCATTTTAATCATCTGTTGGGAAGGATTTGTTGCAGGAAAGACTCATAGCAACAAAATATTGCTACTTTTTTTGAGAATGTATATAAATCTATACTCAATTGATATGCTTAATTTTTATACTCTTTGATTTGACTCCTTGAGAGGAGCTTACAGTAATGACACGATAAAATGGGGGACTGAAGTTATTTAGTGAGCTAACGAGTACTTCCTCTGTTAGAGAACACAATCCAGTGCAGCATAAACTGAACGAGGAAATGTACACTGTGACAGGTTAGCAGCACCATGGGTGAGCTGCTGGGTCTGTTGAAGTGACTGTTGAAAACAATCAATAATTCTACTGCCCATGCCTAAGGTGTTTAATCAGATGGTTTGGGTGTTTAATCAGACTGGGTTGGATAGGGATTGGAAAAGATTTTCAATGAACTTTTCAGTGGCGTTTTTTTTATCATCTCAAACAGTGAGAGGTGGGAACAAAGGACAATAGTTCCTGGGTCTGATGTGCCCACCAGGGTTCTGCATTGCCTGCAAGAAACACTTTTCTTTCCAGTTAAGTTTTTGTCACTGAACATTAAAAGTGAACTCAGCCTTAGTGAATATACATAGCAGCTTATGAGATTTGTATTCTCATAAAGATTGTAAGAAAATGCAGATTTAGGCAGTGTCACATCTAGAGGGAGTCCCTTGAAGGAGAGATAAAGGAAAAAAAGGCTACAAAAATATGTGGGGACTGGAATGAGTATAGAGTGTTAAAGAAGAGATAAGAGAAATTCTAAGAGTGGTGGATGTTGTTGAGGTAAGGAAAGGGCATTAACCCTTCCATGTTCCATGTGCCCAGGTCTTCTCCTCAGGGTCCTGACCACCTTTTAGATTGACTGTCCCAGGGCTGAGCGCTGCATTCAGTAGAAATTGATGTCTGTGTTCCCATTATCCTAAAAACGACAATTTTTTGAAGTTGATTTTTCTCACCGTGGTTGAGAAACACAGTGTGGTGAACCTAAAAGAAATACAAGCTTCTCCTCTAAAAGACTGCAGTGAGATTTCCCCTCAGGCACTGGTGAGCAAAGCAGGGTCTGGCTGCAGTGCTGCTGGGCAGTCCTGGTTCCGTTTTTCTGCTGGCAATGCTCAGTGACCCAGCTGGGGAATTGTGGCAATGCTGATCTCTGAAGAGTAAAATAGCATGCACAGTGTTCCCTTTTAGTCCATGGGGTCCATCCCTAAATATCTCAGGATGCTTCCAAAATTCTGATTATAATTTAGGGGTGGGACAGCAAGATCAATGCATTTAAGTACAGGTATAGATTTTATTGTGGTTACTTAGCATTGTTGTGCTTATGGCATTTCCAATACAATGTGAGTTTGGTGTAGTCAGGTCTGTAATGAATGCAAGATTTGCTGTTCAGCATGAACTGTGTGATAAAGTGTGTTTTAGGAGGGTTTTGTGTGATTTTTTCTTTTTGGTGGGGGTTTTTAAACACCTTATTCCTTGTGGTTTTATAGAAGACTTGCAATATACCTCAGAAAATTCTTGATGTTATTTTGAGCACTTAGAAGGGCGTAACCTTTAGTCAGATCTGATTGTGGGTAGCAAATATTTCATGTTATGTAAAGGATGATACAGAAAGAGGTGCTCTTGGGGAGTATTTCTCTCTACAAAATAGTCCAATAAATTCCTTAATGTAACCCATTGTAATCCACCCAGGGACTGAGAGTGTACAAAAGTAGAGGTGAAAAGTCATCAGACTAGTCTTTAAAACTATATTTGTAAATTTCTTATAGGATGCATTGCCATCCTGTAGAGTAGTGAGGCTTGGATAACTGCTTTAAAATACTCTGTCAGTTTTATCCTTTGGTTTGAGTGGAGCAAAATCACTGAGGGCAGAGCACTGGAATTTGTTGTAGGGAGTAAGTGCAGTGATGTGGCCATTGCCCCCAACAGCAGTGCCTGGTTTAATATTTTGTCTTCTCTTCCCTGCAGATTGGGGAGAAAAAGTATGCTGTTCTTGTAGTTTTGTTGCATAGAGAAGACCTTTTTAAACTGACCATTTGCTATTTAGCTGTTATTTTTTATTCAAAGGTCATAAAATCTGTTGCACAATGGGACTAGGGGTTGTAGTCTTTTTATTTTCCTGGTTAATAAAGCAGACCTGGGAGACACAGCGATGAGTATTTGTGGCTTCAATTTCTTCAGGGACTCTGTTTTTAAGGGCATACCAGCAGCAACATGAGACTGTTCTCTACTTATAGTTTGTCCTCAGACTTAGAAAGCTGGAAGATAAGAGCAGAACTATAGGAGAAAGGTGCCTTGTAGCCACCCTCTGAAAAATCTTGATCTGAAATAGGGTTCAGATGTAAAAGCACTATTTGCTGCAAGGCTTTCACACTGCTAGACTGCTTTTCACCTCAGATCTCCACTGTGATCCCTTCTAACTGATTCAGGGAGTGGTAGATGTGCACTCATGTCCATTTCTGTATCAGGTGCTTGTAGCCCTGGAGAGTCTAACTGGAGAGCATCCCTTCCACCTGACTTAGAAACATAACTCTGTGCAACTCTAGTTTTGTTACAGCCAGTCTGTTAAAGGTAGGATATATAGAATAGCCATCCTGGGCACTGTGTTTTGTTGGATATTCTTCATTCTTCTAGTGAGTATCCTGCTCACAGGGATACCTGAGGCTCCAGACAGAGTCATTCATTACCTGTGCCATGATGTGCAGAGAAGCCACAGTGGCACCTCTGCCCATCCCATCTTCCGAGCAGTCCCACTCAACCTGCAGAACTATGAAAAAAGGTTTTCACATACTTGCTCTTCCTGTTTGGAAAGAAAGTGATTTAAATCAATTATCCTGAGTTGAGCTCTGGTTAATTTTGATTGGTAGTGAATTACATGCAGAAAGATCCCAAATGGTGTTGCTTTCTCACATCCATGTCACGAGGACAATCTGTAGCAGATTGCAATGTCTGTTTCTGGTTAAAATGGCAGGAGTTTTTTGTGCTGTAAATTGCTTGTAGCTGTTGTTCCTTGGCACTGTGTAGCAGGAGCCAGGGGCTTTGAGAGGCAGCAGGGAAAGTCCTTTAGAATGGCAGCATCTTCCTGGAGCTCCAGTAGCCTCTTAAACCACCTCCTTAACTATGCATAAGACAGTGGAGCCCCTCTGTTTGAAACAGAGTGCACCTGGTGCTGAATTGCTGCCTTAAAGCATGGGGTGGGACAGCTATGGCTGAATTTCACTAATTCTACAATCAGTTTCAGCTAGTTAAAGAAAAGATAATTTTTGAGCCTGTGAAAAATACTATCTGTTAAAGTAAAGGGCAAGCACAAACTGGTGGTGGAAAGTCCTTTCCCTGTTTCTGTGTCATGGATAAAACCCCACAACTAATTTTGAGATCATAACATGTCATACTTGTTTTTCATTTTATGCACCTTATATATTTTATATATATAACTGCATCTTAGATTCCTGTTTGAAATATTCTTTATATATATATATTAGGGGGTAGAATTTGATTGAAATCATCAAAGTTCTGGATCAGGGGGTTATAGGGATGTTTCCTGTTCCTTTTTTTCAAACTGAAGAACGTTATGATGTACCAAGAATATGTCTTTTAGGTTTTTTTAACTTTTCCTTTTTTTTTTTTTTTTTAATATCCCTTTTCTACACTGTCTTGTCTTTCTTTACTGCTGTGTAATTCTGAGAGCTCTCTAGGCCACTGACTGATGGCTTTAGTGTCTGTTTATATACTCAGTAACAGATCCAGTTCTTGACTGGAGATTCTAGGTGCTTCTGTGCCTTTTATCTGTGAAAGCAGAACAGTATTTTTATACTGGCCTTGTGTATGTGCATAGAAATAATTGTACCAGGAAAATAATGTCTGACTGGCAACCTTACAATCAAAGGTTCTATTTCAGTTTAGGAGATTAAGGCAGGGCAGATTCATGGGCAATAACAAATTAAAGACTTTTTATCGAGTCTTGAGTGTTGTGGAAATGTGCTAATTATAGCAGGGCACTATTTTCTTAACCTTGCAGATCTGTGAACTTAATCTTGTTCTGTCAGTAAAATACTTCTGAATCTAAGGGGAGGTGGTACAGCTGTGTGAAGAGCTTGGGAAATATTTGTCCACTTCTAGGATTGTATTTGTCCACGTCTGGGATGTTTGTTTGCTGTGTGAAGCAATTGTTGTTGCCCATTCTGTGGCTCACAAGTTATGTGATAAGAATTCTCATAATTCTTTGTTTCAAAAAGAAAGAGTAATGGACTAAGAATATTAGACTAAGTTCCATCATGATTGCAGTGTTGATAGACCTGACACTGTGTGATGGTGCCTCCTGAGTCAGAAACCTGGAGGTGGGTGAACTTCATTGATTTATGCATTCAGAAAGTACAAACCCTTCCTTGTGCAAAAAATGCCCAGTTACAGTTTAAGGAAGCAAATCCTTGTGAGAGCTCTGCCTGTTCTACCAGCTCTTATGCTCTAATGCCTCCTGTTTCCTCTGCTTGAGCATCCCTGAGGCTTTTCTCATGGAAGCTTTGCAGTGCAGCCTCTCTGGTGTCCATCAGGCCAGGTAGGTGTGAGTTTTCTGATCCATGCTGCTTTCAGTGCAAGTCAGTTAGAAGCAGCACAGTGAGGGCAGAAAATATGGACTAACGGGAAATTTGGAAGATATTTTGTAGAACAAGTATGCGGATAACTGACTAAATAATGCCTGGGAAGTGTTGTGGTGTTTGAGGAAAATTAAAATAAGCAACAGAAACTCTAATCTGGATTTTTCCCCCCCTGTTAAACGCACATGGCGAGGGGCTAAGGTGTTATTTTGGTTTTGTATAAATTTCTTGAAGAATTTCACCTTAAATGTGCAACATAAAAGTTCTTTTGAGTGTTTTTGTTTTTTTTTTCCAGTCATGTATATTTGTCTCTGTTTATGGAAAAAGCATAGCCTCCACATGCAAGAGAATGTATGGGGGTTTGGTAGCATACAAAAGCAGATATAGGAAATAGTTGAGTCAGTGTAAACCCTATTTGCAACAAAGAGTGAAGTTAAAGTGAATTTGATTTAAAACAGAATACACAACATCTTTTTTTGCTTGCTTTCAGGAATTTGCTGTGTAAATTCAGCCTATTACAGATAAATGAAAGAGAGGAGTTCTAAAATGAAAAGTAGCTGTAATGCGCAGATTGAATGTTTGGGTGGGAGTGAAAGTAGGAGTTACTGGGTTGGAACAGATTCCTTAAGATCTGTCACATCATACCATTAAAATAAAGAGCTAGACATAGTAATTTTAAAGGGATATTGTGTAAAAGTTGAGAGATATTAATGCAGTAAAATGCATTGATGGATTCCAAACTTACGGTCTGTTATGTGTATTGTACTGACATAATCACTGTAGATAGCAAAGACTTGCTGTGGGTTCTGATTACAGTGTGTTAGGAAACTTTGATTCCATCAGCTCCCTGTGTGTGTGCTTTCAATTTCATTAAGCTGTTCCTGTAATGTTTTTTATAAAATTTGTAATATAATCAAAGAACTTAATGAAAGTCTGTATTCTTTCAGTTTTTACATTCTTTCAGTTTTTACGTCCTCATGTGAGAAGGCCAAAAGAGGCAGAAATTGCTTCAATTTCTTTTGTCCTGCCACAGAAATTGTAATGGTCATGGACAACTCACTTTTATCTGTTCTCCACTGATATCTTGTCTCATACTGGTAGTATTTTGATGATAAATAATTTCACAAATATTTAAAACCTGTAGATAGTTTTGTATAAATTACCAAGGTTTTAGCTACAGCAGAATATAAAACTGAACAGTACTTTTCCACAACCAGGCACTTTATTCTGGATATGTTTGCTCCTGCTTGGTTCCCCACCTGTCTCAGCTGGGCACCTCACTGTCTGTGCCTGTGCTTGCTGTGCCCCACCTTCCCATTTTGTTGTGGGGTCCTTGGATGTGGAAAGCAGGGGATTTTCCTTAATGTATCACAAAACACCTGAGGAGAGGGGTGAATTCAACTCAGTCTCCCAGCACTAAATTCTGATCCAGTCTTCTTCTCTCTTCCATGAAGAGCCCATCTCAGGCTCCCTGTGAGGTGTTGGAAAGCCTTTGCTGCTGTTGTATGTCACAAAAACATAAAGAACTGGGAAGAAACATGAAGCCTGGATTTTCTGCAGTGAAGAATGGTACCTGGTATATCATTAAGGTGGTGCAATATACATCAAAAATTATATATAAAATATCTGAATTTTAAAGCAATATTTATTGCTTGTTCTTCCATTTCTTCAATGTTTTACAAATTGTATCAAGGAACAAAACCACTTGTAAAATCCCTTAAGAAAAGGAGAGACACTTTTTAAATGGATGTGAAGGTTATGATACATATTTAACAAAGCCTGGGAACTTGGAAGTGTAGACAGCCATTGTCTTGTCTTAACCCAACCGTGTGAGTAAAGGATACAGTGTCAGATGTAACTTTGAATTTTCCTGGCTTTTGTCACTTCACATCACAACCTTAGCATTAGTAATATACATTTTTTTGTTGAGGAACAAAAGCAAAAAATGTATTTTGACTAGTAAAATTAAGAAGATGACATGTAAATCATAGAAGTTCACTGTGCAACAGTAGTGTGTCATTTTTTTAATGCAAGTGTAATTCTGCATACATGGTAACTACTATCTATAGCTACAGAAATATCACCACCTCCTGCCTTTTGGCAAGAAACTGTATTTTAAGTTTTATATATAGATTACACAATGACAGAGAGGATAAAAACTTTTAGCTGAGCATTATACTTTAGTATAGAGCAGGAACTAAATATAGTTAGTGTGTCATCACAGCAAGGTTGCTTTGTGGCAAAAACACAAAAAACAAACCAGCAGAGATGTCCATTACTGCTGTTACACAGTCATTAGAGACAGATGAAATTTGCTATAGAAGCTGCTGATTACAGGGATCTTATCATGAGTGATAACAATTGAACCTGAGCAATGGCATTTCAGCCACTGGCACCTGTTCTGTGAACTTCCAAATTCTTCTCATTAGTCTGCTTTGAACAGAGCTTGGAGATTTCAGACTGGGGGAGTGATGAACCCTTTAATGAACCAAAGGAGCACTTTTGGCTGCTTTTAACTTGAGTGCAGCAGCTCTTAAGGCCTGTAAGCAAGACTGCTTTGCTTCCCCTAAGGAAGCAGGAACTGAACTCATTTGCAAAGCAAGAGACAGCAGAAGAAATCTGATAGCTCAGGATGGCTGCCCTACTCTTCAGCTCTGAGCTGCTCCCTGTCCTTTCTGTCTTCTCTCTCCCCCTCTCTCCTCTTCAGTATCAAGAGGAGGAAAGGGCTCAAGGATTGAAACTGCAGTCCTCATCCTGATCTAACTGTAGTAAAAATTATATTGTTCCAAGGTCTGGGTGAAGGTGGGTAATTGGGAAAGGGAAGAGCTGGCCTGTTTCTGGCCAGGAAAATGAGCAGACGTTAATGAATATAAAATTATAGAACAACTGAGTCAAGTGCTGGGAGTCAGTTCTGAGCTGTCCTGTTTCTGTTGCATTCAGCCAGCTAGTTAACTCTCATTTGAGGTTTGAGGACGTGATCTGCCCCTCCCATACTAGGGATTTCCCCTTCTATGAGAACATTTTCTATTTGCTGAATCATGATAAATTTGCAAAATAGAGCAATTTCAATTAAAATGGGTGGTACTGCCAGCTAGCACAGTACCAGGTGATTATAGACCCTTCGTCTGGGATACGAGAGTGTAAAACTCCTCTAGTAAATGATGACTACTTGTACAAAATCTGGACATGGCTCTACTGGGGGAAATTCAGCATTAAAAGGAACATTATCACCTCTAGCACCATCTTGTGTTTTCCCTTAAAATGAAAGGGGAAGAGGGTGTCTTGAGCTCCATCACAAAGTACAGGGACTGAGCTATAGGTGTGTTAGTCACTCTGAACATGCCACTGACAAGCAGGGAGATTTCAGCACAGTTATTTAGGCAGGTGCCTAATTAGGCCTGCTGAAAAATAAGGAAATATCTGCCCTGATTTGATTTGTGAGAAATAAGGGATGATTTTCCAAGCTTGAGGAAAAAATGCTGGCAATTCTTCTGCAGGTTTTAGTTGTATGGCTTTTAAAATCTCCCTCTCAGAGATTTGGTTCTTTTGTGCATCTGGACCATAGTACCTGTTTGTGGGTGGTTTTCTTTGGGGTTTTATTGTTTGGTTTTCTTCACTGAGACTCAAATTCACAAAGATACATGCCTGCTTAACTGTCATTTTCCTAAAAATATAATTTACTGTGGAGATTTGGTCCTAAGAGCCTGATCCTGTAGGAGTCATGGCACATCCTGATGCTGGAGCCAGTGGAGTCTTACTTCATGTGTGGAGCAGAATAAGGTCACACACAATGTAGGTCCTCTGTCCTGTGTGTGAGATCAGGAATCACCATGGTTACTTATCCGCTCTTTCACGCGCGCTCTCTTGTGCTTGTTCTCTCTATTTATTTATTTATTTACTTACATTTTTTTCTGTTATGTGGAATACAGATCCTAAACCTACAGTGCAAAACCATTTTCTTTATGAAATAGTGGCAGGAGCCTTTTGAATGTTTATTGCTTTGCAGCAGTGGTGTATCCATAAGAGTCAGGAAACAGCTGGGTGCTGATCACCCAAAGTGTGGCCCTTGACCTCAACATCCCTGCCTGTAAAAAGAGAATTGTTTGCCTTATTAATATAAAATAGTTATTGTTTGCATCACCATTTCCAGCTTATTATGGGATTGTACATTTCCAACAACAGTGGCAGCCTGTTACCTGGATGTTAAGTTTTGCATAACTTACATTAGGAGTTTCTGTTTAGTACTGAGGGGAAAGTCTTTCAGGACTGGAGTGACTCGGTGGTCCCATTTATGATGTAGCTGTCCTGGTGCCTGTCACTTAGCAATTCAGTACTTTAGAGCCTCCTGAATGGTAACATATTACCAGTGCAATCCAACTCCATAAATATATTTTTATATACAATTTTAAGACAAAACATTAAAGAATCACGCCTGAGATTTTTTTTTTCAAGTGAAATAAATATTCTTGTGCATCAAGTATAGCCTCCTGCTTCTTGATCATGTCACAGTGGCAATAAGGGGAGGGCAAACAGCTGTGAGAGCTTGTCATTATGTAAAGTAGATTTCTTAGCAATCAAGTTACTGGTAGATAAAGTTCTATAGAAATATTTTAGTTTCTAATTTCTCTTTAAGCATCACAGCACTTATGTCAATCTGTGGAAAGTTAGGCACCAAATTAAGAGTTGAACTGCCTTTGTGTGTATGGAAAAAGGAGCTGTTTCAAATATTTCTGAGAGCATAGGTGATAAATGTTGCTTTTTTGGTGGCATCTGAGTTTACTTTGGTGATATGTGGTTGTTTTTAACAACCTGTGAGAATGTAGGTGACCTTGATTTCCTTGCTGTAGCCTTGGGGGAGAGACTGATACTGTGGTGTATTTGGATAATTTTTCTTCCTTGCATGAAAACAAATATTGTACTCCTACTGTGCTGTTTTGGTCTTATCTTACTTGCTGCACTTAAGCCATTGGGTTTATACTACTGCATTTATAATGTAGGCTTGCCAGTTAAAAAAAGAAAAAAAAACCCAAAGGAAGCCAAGATACTGTAACAAGCTAAAAAGAAAGTTAATGGGAGGAAAATTGTTCAGCTGAAAAACAGAAACATTTTGTTTCCCTCCTGCTTTAGAGCAGATTTTGAGCAGTGTTTGTTTGGGAAAGAGGACAGTCATGGAAAATAGAAGGTAGGATTTTTAAAAAGGAAAGTAATGATGGAAAACAACCAATAGGAATATGGACAGGTAAAGAATAATTAGAGATCATCTTTAAATAGCATAAGAGTGGGAATTTTTTGCTCTGTTCATATCACTCTGTGTTGTGCCTTTTGCTGGGATTTTACACATTAAGATTTCCACGTATTGCTTAGTATTGTTAATACTCAAAATCCTGGCAAAAGGTTGACATTGTAATGGCTCTAAAGGACCCATTTCAATGTAAATCCTAAGGGTCTATCAATGTGCAGGGGATTTATGTGGGTGAGTCCCATTAATGGTAATGGGACTTATGTGCGTAAATCTCTTCTGCATTGATGGGAAAATAGACTCCTTAGTATGCAAAGTCTCATTTGAAATCAAAGAGCATTTGCATAAGATCCATACATGGCATGGAACTCTGTGTGTTAAAAACAGTATGAAAAGAAGATAATACACCTTAACTACTTTAGTGGATAAATACTAGTGTAAGAAGAGTATTCTTGATCGTATGTATTTTAAAAATGGAAACAATATTTACACAATTATCTCCAACTACTAGAAACGAGAATAATTGCATTTTTATTACTGTGGATGACTGCTTTTTACAGGGGTTTACTTGAGCAAAATAATTATGTGTAGTTGCAGAAATTTTGCGCCGAGCTCATGTCCCAACTTTCTGCATGGAACGTTTCATTTCGTACAATTTGGAGCGCAAGCAAGAACCTAGAGAGCTTTGCAGCCCCAGTCCTGCTGCAGTTCACAGAGCCTGTACATACATCTCATAAATACTCTCAGGCGACATGGTGTTCGCTTTGACTTGAGACACCAGAGTGGAAAATTCCCGGTGCGCGCTGCTCGTTCCCAGGATTTCCTCGGGAAGCGGGGAATGTCCGGCCCGCGGCCGCGCGCGGCCACCAGGTGGCGCTGTTGGCAAATGTAACATGAACGGGGCCGCGATTTTGGAGAAGCTGAAACTTGGCTTTTTCAGCCTCCTCCTGGCTACACCCGGCTGTTCGCTCTGCTAAACTGCTCCGTGCCTGCTGCTTACCCTGGGGGGCTCCAGGGGACGGGGAGATGTTGCAACAGGGTGATAGCGTGGCTTGAGAATAGCCGCAATATTAATGAACTGCTTTGGGCTTTGCTGTCTGGCGTCCAGGCGTGTGTTGTTTTAAAAGCTAAGCATGAGCATAAACAGTGTGACAATTCTGATATTGCTGCGGTTTTGAGGTGGGTGAAGGCAAGAGTAACTTATTTAGCTGATGCAGACAAAAAGTAGAATGGTCATTCTTTTCAATAGGAAGAGGAACCTGGATTCAGGGAGCAGTTTAAGAGGCAGCTTTGACTGTGTGTGACTTGGCAAGGTTTCATCTGCCTGCAAGAGGAAAAGCTAATTTATGTCTCATGTAGTACTTCATCTCAGGAATTGGTATCAACTCTTCCATGAGACTTCTCTCCTACTCAGGGGCCCTCTAAGGAGAAATAGCAGAGTTGAATGTATTTTAATATAATATTTTAATAATAAGCATTTATGCTTTTTTGTGTTCAGGATGAGCTTCTCAAAAAGTGAACTCATTTGATATTGAGATGAAATTGTTGAATCTGTTTTCCTTTATCGTTTATGCTAATAATATTGATCTTACCACCCTTATGACACTAGCCAGTGCATACTGAAGAATTAAGAGTTGCTCTAGGAATGCAGCTTTAAAGAAGATTTAACAAGCATTACTGCATATAATAAACCTTCCCAAAACACCCTTTTATTGTTGGACAGAACAAAAGTTGTTTATGGTTTATATCAGAACCATATCTTTAGATACAGAAGGTCTGTATATTTATAGAGGGTAGTGTGTGAATGGCACAGGTGAAAGAAACTGGTCCGGTTTTTCAATGAGTTGATACTTCTGTGTGCATTGACTTTTGTCTTTCCTCTCCTGTACAACAGCATAGAATATGAATTTATCCATCCTGATTATGGAGCTCCTAGAGGAACTCTAGATGGTGGACCAAGTACTTATTTAGAATGATGACCGCTATTATGACATAAAGCCAGATTAGGTTTTTTTTTTTTTTTTTTTTTTTTTTTAAATATTATACTGAATAATATCTCACTACTTTTCTTAAAACCTTACTGGGAAGCCTGAATCCAATGACAATAAAGACCCTGGCTTACACACCTGATATAAATACATCACACTTGGTACCATTAAAAATGAATTTGTATTCCTGGGTGTCCTCACAAGAACACTTTGCAGTGCTTGTTTTTGTGAGCAGCTGATGTAAATGGGAGAGCTGCAGCTGTTAGGTGGAATGGGAAGCAGGATGTCTGATTGCAGCACCTTGCAGCATTTCAACTGGATGGTGAGGAGAGGAAATGTCAGAAATGCTGGTGCTCTAACTCAGAATCAATTGTGGCTAACAGTCTATGGAGGTGGCCAAATATTTATTTTGAAAACAAGGAAAAAAGCCAACCAAACCCAACTTTATATAAATGCAGTTTTTAATTAAATTATGTATCTTCCTAGCTTCTAGACTTCTGAAAAATCATGTAATTTTTTTCTTCTTAAAATAGTGCAAACTGCTAGCAAATTTAGTATTCATTGTTCAAAGACTGTTAAAATCCACTTGAAATAATGTGCAAATCCCATCTTTCCAGTAATAGTAGTTTGTTAATTAGCAGAGCTGCCCAAATACTGAGATTGTGGTTAAAATGGCTCTGAGTAGGAGGTGGTAATGATGCCTGCTTTGCAACACATTATAGGCAGTGTTCATTAATTCTGGCAATGAGAAGAATCACAGATGTGCTTTAAAAAAAAAGGCATTGGTGGGAAGAATCACCTTGAATTTAAGTGCTGAAGTCTGTAAATTGTGACTATTAAGAGATGAAATAAACACAAAGTAGCTACCACATTTGGGTATTGGTTAGTGCAGACATTGAAAGTAACTTTGCTCGGGGCAGTGAACGCTGAGGTGCCCACCTTGGGCAGCTGAAGCCCTGCTGGGAGTGGTTCCATGAACTGCAGAGGTGCATTTGGTAAAGAAACAACCTCGTTTGTTGTAGAAGAAATGACCATTCCATTTCTGCTGTTGTAAAAAAACCCCAAAATTAATGCACAAACATTTTCTGTCCTGAAGAGCTGTGAGGAGGCTGTTTGGGTTTTTCCTTTCCTTGGGGAACTTGAGATGTGTGTTTTGAGAGCTTGTAGGAATGAGACAGAAATGAACAGAGACTTCTTCAAAGCTGGAGATCCCCTTCCATTCATAAAAAAGAAGGATCTTTTTATTCTTTCTGTTTCCTTTCAGAGCACAGTTACTTGATGAGGTCCAGTAGGCTTGATCTTAGTCCTAAGTCAAATCTGTAGAGAAAAACAAAAATAATTCTCCATCTCTTCTCTCATGGCCTCAACACTATCATCTAAATAAATAGAATAAATTAAATAGAAGGACTTTTTTGGGGCTCCATTTTTAGCAGTCTTCTGGTAGTTTAGGAGTTTGTCTGAGGAGCTCTGGTAGTTCTGGGATCCTGAGTCTTAAGTCTCATGGCTGAGAATTGAATGGGATACTCCACTGTTTTAGAAGATGAGAAATTTGTCTTATTGAATGACCAGTGAAGATATCATAGTCTAGAAAGAGATCAAATAATTTTGTGTGAATAACTGAAAGTAAGGCTTTATTTTTGTCCTGGTGAATAGTCCAATTTTAGGATAATGGAAGGAGTGACTAGTGTTGTTGTATCCATCTTTAAGATGGCTAAGTTATACTAAAACAACAAAGGATTTTACATTTTATTTTCCAGATATTATCTGGCATTTGGGAATTGCTAAAAGGTACAACTTCTTTGCCTCAATGCAGATTAAGATGATTGAGAGAAAAAATTGAAGTGCCATTGTAAGGAACAACTACATAACTGCTATCTTATAAAAGCAAGTTTACTATGTGGAAAATAAGTAGCAGATTGAACAACTACTGCTACTTTTGGGGGGGTTGTATATCCATATATAAGAGAAAGGATCATGACAAGTGGGAGTCCACTCCAGCTGTCATTTGGGTGCCTTGGTCATTTCTGAATTTTGTTTCTAGATTGAGGTAACCATAATTGATTTTAATTTTGAAAGAAATATCTCTATGCCTTTGATATTCCACAGGGAAAGACTTTGATCTAGAAAATAGCTTGTATTGCTATAGTTTCAGGTGTTCCTGGTCACTGGATGTATGGCAGGCAAAGAGCTCACAGAATGAAATTAGCTGAAGACTTCAGTGTCTCTGCTCAAAAGCAAGGCCTGAGGCTGCAGCTGCTTTAAACGGAGCAGCATTGCTTTGGCCATGGGTCCCCTCAGCTGGCAACACTTTCTGTAGAGCACCACACAGCACAGTCCATTCTGTGCCTTTAGGTGTCTGTGCTGTGTACACCTGAATAACCAGAGGGGTGTTGTGCAATGAGGTGATGCCAGTGCTCAGGTACTGCTGTGGAGCTGTGAGAGATCAGTGATATTTTTATTTCCTTTTGTTTACAGGAATGTCCACCTTCTCTACAAGCATAACTCTAATCCAACAATAATTTGTACAATTACAGCTGTGTCTGAAATTCATTATGTTCCAAACGTGTACTCCCAAGGATGACTAATGTGCTTAGAGGATTGTGCATAATGATTGCTTGGCGTTTTATAGGTTTGATCCAGGGAGGGGGTAAGATCCTTGTACAGTATTCTGAGCACCCTAATGTGTCATCCAGAGACACCAGCAGCCACATTCCTGGTGTGTGCTCTGCAGGATACTCTGTGTTTGTGCTTAAAAAATGGCATTCCTCAGGATATTATCAGAAGACCAGGTAGAATGTAAATTATGTGTAGCCAGACTTCAGTTCTGCTGGTGGGATGGACCACTTTTCTTTCAGGAAACATGTGAGAACCCTGTGTGTTTTTCCAATATTATCCAATCCCTGATGTGCATTGGGGTGGGAGTAGGAAATACCCATGGGAAGACAGGAATAAGGTCTCATATAAATGAGGGGCACATGGTGAACAAGCAAATCACTTGAGCAGACCCTAATGGTATCTGAATCTCAGGTTTTATAGATCTTTTTTTATTTTCTTTCTTTTTTTTTTTCCTTCTAAATGCCTAAGAGGTTTTGAATTAATCTTCTCAAAGCTTCATGTGAGTAATTTTTAAGTGGTGTTCAGTTTCTTTGTTGTGTTTCTGTAAGTTAGTGAGTTTGATTTATTTTAAGAAAGTGTTTGCAGTCATAATTAACAGACATATTAAGCTTAGCGTTAATTACACAAATTGGTGTGAATATCTGATTGAGTCCTGAGAGGGTTAGATTTTTCCCAGCTGTGAGAGATGACATTAAAAGATGGATAATTTGTAATTTAACTGCAGGAGTTAAAGGAATTTGCAATAAAAACATTAATGTCTTTGTTTCTAAACTTTAATAGCAAAATATTTTATCATCTTGGGTGGCTTTAATATGCTGGTAATGTGATGGAGAAACTAAATTGTAACTCTATGGTAGACAGAGAGCCAGGACCTTCCTCTTTTGTGGAAAGTACTGATTTTTATTTTTTTTTTTGAAGAGTGAAGATGATCTGACTACTTATTTGTGCTCTGTGAAATCCCAGAAAATGACCCCGTCCTTTCAGAATATTTTTTGTCATGTTTGTAGAAGATCAAGAAGGAAGGTATACATGTAGTAACTTCTGAGACATGAGAGGTTGATTCCTTACCTATTTTCAACTGACACTCACTGTGAATTTTCTAAATATTTTTTTAATTTGCAGAATAATTTTCCCCATTTTCTGTTGTAATTTTCAGTGCAATTCAATTCAAGGCCTAGTTTGAAGTTGGCCTTGCTTTGGGGAGAGTGTAAGTGTTGGGTCAGATAACTTCCCAGTTATCTGCAACAAAATTTATTCTTCAACAAAATACATTTTACTGCAACAAAATTTATTCTGTGATTATTGTTGGAAATCTGTATTTGGAGCCAGTATACTAAAAATCCCCTCTGGCCCTGGGTTCTGCAAATAATTGTAATGTCCTGGTACTTACAGAGGACTCCTTTATTATATGAAGCATTCATCCTGAGGGCCCATTCAATGAATTTTCTGGCTTTCTTAGAGGTTTTGATTATTTCTTTTTCAAGAGATAGTAAGAGGAAACAGTGCACTCTGTTTAGTTTTATTATTTTTAAAAAGCACTGGTTTTGTGTGTGCTGATATGTGACTTCAGAAAACAAAGAATAATGAGGGGTTTTCTTAATTTCCTTCAAACAGCTGAAATGTGTGACTGCAAAAAAACTGTGTGAATGGGAAACAGAATTTTTTTTTTACTGGGTTTGGATTTACATCATTTTGTACCAATGGATATGAGAGACTTCACTGAATTGTCATCTTCTCTCTCCTGAGTGCTAAACCTGGAATTGTGGTAACTGCCCCAAATTTGGCTTCTGTTGCAAGATTTCTCTCCTGTTGTGGCTGATGCTCTCTCTGGAGTGGATTGAACACTAATGGTGCCTGTCCCAATGACATCTGGCCAGATGTTGAGTTCCCAGCATATGGCTCATGGGGAGGGTGAAGGATGTCCCCATGCTTAAGAAAATAAACTCAGAAAGGATGATTGGGAATCAATAATATGTAAATGCAAAAATGCAAAAAGTGGTGGTGGTGTGGTTTGGTCTCATAGTCTCATTGTAGGGGTTTTATTTATTTATTTGTTCATTTATTTATTCTTACCTCTTTTCTTTATGATAGACAGAGTTTTCTGCTTAGAAAGGCAGCTGTCTCCCAGGAGTTTTCTGTGAGGAAGGCTCTTGTGCCTGCACAGCAGCTGTACCCTGCAGCCTCTCACATTACCAGCAGATATTACTTATCTGAAAAAGTCCCTGGGTCTGATATTGCAGTACATCTTAATTTTCAGCTACTTCTCCTACTTATAGTTTTAAATTATTTATTTTCCTTTCTTTCTCCCTTGGATATTTGTGAAGAAAAAGTACAAAAGAAATACCAGTTATTCTCTTATAAGAAGGTGGTGTTCAAGTGCCATTAAGTTGCTTGGAAATTTCTGGAACTATAATCTTGAAAATCTATAGACAAATGGAAAAAAAATCCTTCTTATGACAGTGTCGTCTTCTTTTTTTTTTTTTTTAATTGCTTTCTCTGGTAATTTTTCTTTTGCTATATTAGCCAGTGCTCTATTAATGTGAGTCAGACAGGTAAATAGTAAAGAATGTTGAAAGACTTGAACATGCCAGAAAGGTTTTGGAGTATAATGAATTCTATGGCAAGAAATCACCTGTGTATTAACTACCATATATTGTCAATAAGGCCAATGTTGATGCTGCATATAAATGCCTGAATCAAATATATTATGTATATTCTTGGCTTTATAAAAATTTAAATTTAAATGCTACAACAGTAAATCTATGTTTGGAGAAGAACCTAAGAAGAACCAAAGTACTACAATGAAAATATCCAGTATTTCAGTTAATTCAAAATAAATGGGGAAATTAAATTTAAATATTTTTAAAGAGTCCTTGAATGGTTTGTTGATTAGAAACTAATGTAACTCCTTGTCTAAGATAAAACACCAAACAGGCAGCAGCTGCTGGTAATTGGTGCAAGTAATTGTAGAGCCAATAAGTTGAAGAAGTGCTTATTAAAAGAAACTGCCTTCCTATCTGCTCGTAAGTTCAATTGAGTAATGCACTCTACATGTGGTCTGACGGTACGTAAATTATACACCTGATTTAAAACCACTCCATCCATAAGAGCTCCTGTTTTGCTCATCCATAAAAATTTTACTTTCTTTATTACTAACTACTTGCAGCAGCATATGGCATAATATCTATCAAATTAGGCTTTGAGGACATCTTAGACTGGCACCCTGCTGGCTTGGAACATGTGCTTAATGCATATTGCAGCGGGTTTAACCCCTTGAGTGCCCCGGGAGAGGCTCCTGCTCTCCTGCAGGAATGCCCATGTGGCCTCCTGAGCACAGCCTGGCATCCTGCTGGTCCCCTGGCATTCCCCAGCAGGGATGGAGGGGCTGCAAGTGGCTGCTGCACAGGCAGAGTTTCAAAGGATTTGATCTCATTCCAAAGAAACTTTGAGGCTACAACTTCTTTGTTTGTACCTGATGAGAAAATAAATGAACCTGAGAAAAAGAGTTGTAATTCAAACTCAAATTTATTTATTTTAAATTTGAAATTAAGCCATTTTAAAAAATTGCTTAAAATTAAGCAATAAATTTTTAAATTTTAATCTTGCAAAATTGTAAAATTAAGCAATAATTAATTCAAATTAAGCTTTTTCAGCATGTTAGTTTGCATACAGATTTTTCAGGGAAAAAATCTATTAACATGATGCAATTATCCTCTAGTTAAAATTGAGATATTGTACATCCATCACACAGAGGAGTTTCTGTTCACATAGGTAATAACTCTCTTGGACTGCTTCTAAAACAACAAGAAAACTATGTCCTCCCAAATCCAAATTTTTGCTTCAATTTAAAACAAAATATTTACACTCATCTTTGTCTTTAAAGAATCTCTAAGAAATCCTGTTGTCCACAGGCTTGAAAATGTTTTGGTGTGCCTATCCAATTCATCTACCTTGGGTAAAACCTGAGGAAAAGTTACTGCAGATGTCTACTAAACCAATAATTTAATATTGGGAGAGATGGGGAATAAAAGCGTCTGGTCAACAGGCACAGAAAAATAATTTCAATGATCTTGTTGTAGGTTTTGTGAAAGCTTTCAGGGCATTCTTTGGAAACAGTTTCAAGCCTAAATACTGCTTTCCCTTGCTCCTTGACAGTAATTTTTAATGGAAGAGTTTCATTGGCACTGATTTAGAGGTTTTATTTTCAAACTGAAATAAACTTAAACTTTGAGTTACTGCTTCAGCCCCAAGGCTACCTGGGCAATGTAATTTACTCTAGTCCTCCCTACCAGCAGCGGTTTTCTTGAGTACATTTGCACAAGACTTGTGCTGCAAAGTTTTGCTGCTGAGTCTGGGTCGCAGTCTGAGACTGTGACTGCTGCTGGGCTTGCCTCAGGGGAAAGGTTCCTCTGCTGGTGGTTTTCCAGGAATCAGCTGAATCCAGGAGCTGCTCTACTGCTGTAGATTCACCTCTGCCACAGGGCCTTACTCACCCAGCCTTGCTCCTCTGCCCAGGTCCAGGGTAGCATCAGCTTAAAAATGCACAGAAAACTTAGATGCCAAACAGTAAGCTAAAGAAATCTGAGGATGTTAATAAGTAATATTGATATCTATGAGTAAGAGTAAAAGCATGGCTATTTCTTACCTACAGGGGTGGGAATTTAGTTGAAATGTAGACTTAAAAGGGAGACACAAGCATTTCTTGCTTTGAACCTAGCTCCTTTTAGCATAGTTTGATGTCCTAAGTTGCAAACAAACACTAAGACTACATCCTCTCATATTCTGGCAGCTTGCATATCAACCCATAACCTGACAGAGATTGAAGCTGCTGAATATAAAGAAAGCTGAAGTATTTCCTTTTGGTCTTTAATTTCACGTGGGAGGAAACAGATTGCCTACCTGGCACTTGGTTTATCAATCTCAGCTTTCTTGATTGCAGAGGGAAAAAGCGAATGTTAA
This sequence comes from Pyrgilauda ruficollis, assembly GCF_017590135.1. Taxonomy (NCBI): domain Eukaryota; kingdom Metazoa; phylum Chordata; class Aves; order Passeriformes; family Passeridae; genus Pyrgilauda; species Pyrgilauda ruficollis. The sequence goes on from NW_024520318.1 coordinate 7,099,673, forward strand.
AGGATCAAAGCAAGCATTCTAATTATTATATTTGAAATAGAATCACCATGGTATTAGTTTCTGAGGAAGTGTCAAAGGAAGCCAAGTTAGCTTTTAAAACAATCTCATACTTTTGAGATTTCACAACCTGTTGCTAGCATGTTGCAAGAGAGATGTTGAACCATGAGCAAAGACAAGACAACCTTTCCAGCAGGTCTAATAACTATTGTGTTTATAAATAATTTTAAATACTTATATGTTAAATATGGACTCATCTCTGCACATTTGAACTTGAAAACAAATGGGGTGCCTGAGTTCTGTTCTCTGTGTTTTTCTTGTTGATTGTTTGGGGGTTTGTTTCACTGAGAGAAAGGAAGGATCATGTTTTCCATTAGACTTCAGTGAATGTATTCTCCTCTTGTCTACCCAGAATTCATCGCAGCTAAGGCAGTGTACTGCAGCAAGTAGGAATAGTGATGGGAAAAAAATGCAGCTCAAGGAAGAATAAACTTTTCTGAAGTCAATCTGTGTCTAATATGCCTTTAGAAACTAAAGAGTAATTAGAAAATGAAAACAATCCTTGGGGACAAAATATAATAAGCCAATAAACAAGTCTTTGTTAAACTATTAACATCAACTTTTCTGGTTGGTCATGTGCAGCCTTATTGTGAGGCTGTGGCCTGATCTGGAGCTGTGGGGTCAGGCTGCCATCAGGTGGCTGCAATCGATTCACTCCAACAGGTTTCACACAGGCAGCTTGTGAGTTGCACCTATTTTGGCAGCAATTGGGCAGTGAAGGAAACAGCTGCCAGTAGAATCTAAATTAATCTGGTGCAAAGGTTAAGCACTGATCATTGAATTAAACAAGGAATTGCTGGAAGGGAAAGCCATTATCTATTTTAATGGTCTGTTACTAGTACAATTTTCAATCTTAAATTTCAGGTTTACTACCTTTACTTGTGAAAATGTTTTCAGTGTAAGCCTGATGATATGTAAAGAGTATTACAAAGGAATGCATATTTAAATGTGAATATGTGAATGCAGCACTCTCAGTGATAGTGAAATTATACTGTAATCTCCCACTGAATGATAAGCATTTATAACATTAAGAACTAAAGCAGTAAGGGACAGGGTGGAAGAACTTAGCTGGCTTTATTGTATTCGCATAGGTTGGACAGGAAATTAAAGTGTTGTTAATTATTCTAAAAACAAAAAAATTACTTTCAGATAGCTTTTTTTTTTTAATTTGCATGTTATTATTCTCCAGAACTAGCTTAATTGACTCTTACTTCAGCTACTTTAAATCCTTTTAAAGTGTTGTGTTCAAAACCAATGCTTTAAAGTGCTTCTTCTCCTTCAGTAAGGAGTTGCTTTAAGAGAAAAAATAAAAACCTGAACTACATATTGAATTTTCCAGACTGTGTTTCTGCACAGCAATCTTCTGAAAAAGTGCAATTATTTTTTTTTCCACTCAAGCATGCATTTGAGAGGAATGAGTAGATCAGATAAAGAGCAGAGATTCAATTCAACTCAACCTTGAGTCACTCTCTGACTCTGTCTCTTTAAAAAGGAAAAAAAAAACCCCAAACCCAAGGTGGCAAAATCAATACAAACCAATAATAACTTCACATTTGTGGAAGCAACATGAATGGCTCTCCAAAATATTGAGACACATCCAAGTACATTTTAGCAGAGCTGATATTTATCAGAAGTCATTTGCCCTCAAGCAGATGCTCTCTTTCATTGTGCTCCTGTCACAAATGACTAAGATTTATGACAGACAATTACAGCATCTGCAGTTAGCAGCCTTATAATCAGCACCATTATTTAACGATTGGTGCAATAAACTGACTCCTGTTACTGTTTATCAGATATCAGTCAGTTCTGGCTATTTTCTTCAGCTCCCCAAATCACAGTATGGTGCAACCACTGCCTTTTAATGGCTAGTCAGAAGCAGGCACATTTTCACGTTTTGTACAGACTGCCGAGGAAAAAGAAAAGGCAACCAATTACATGTATGTATGGTGCCCTCTCATTTGAGATGCCTGTGTATGTAACTATCTCTATACAGTCTAAAACCTCTTGAAAAAAAAAATAACAGCTTTTACTATTGAAGATAAGAGCTTCTATTTAGGCTTCTGCATGGGGAAAAATATCTTCTGTTTAAATATTCATGTTTTAAAGAGTGAATAAAATGTTGATGTACTGTAGTAGTCGTATACTCTTGCAGCAAGGATTCTGTGTGTATTTGAGAAAGGGACGACATCGATTCAGTTTTCAGTCTCCTGAATGTTAGGCAAATAAGGAATTGTATTTTTAACTTAGTAATATTCGTATCAAAATTAAAAGCTTGAGAAATGTCTTAGTTGAGGCTATTAATGAAGGCATACAATTTATGTTATAAGACTTCTATTTGGTCTGAATTTTTTCCTGGAAACCTTGTGAGAGGGAACTAAAACATGCTTGAGCTGCAAGTTCAGCTGAAAAGTATATTAAGCCTTGCTTGTGTTCCAAAAGCAAAGATGTAATTTCAGTGTCACATTCTGGCATTACTTAGGCCAGTGATCATCATGAGTCTTGTTCCCTTAAATAAATGCTGTTGTAAGCAAATGCTTTGTGTAACTGAGAGCAGACTCTGACCACTGCAGCCTGAACACTGAATTTCCTAAGATTTTTTATTGCAATGCTTGCATCTTGTCTGCCTGAGTTCATGTCAGAGTATAGAAGATTATGTGTTTATTGACATATTCTTTTGTTTCAGCAGCTAAGTGAGAATGACTTATCCCTAAAGTTTTCAAGCAAAAGATTAACTGCTTTAAGTGACTATGGAAATTAAGTTAGATCAGATATTGTTTCTACCAGTAGAAAAGAAAGTGAAGGTAAATAGTGTTTTTCTGTTCTTTGTAGAGGTGAGTCATCTAGTCAACAAGCAGAATTTAAACTGAAACTGCTTGATACAGACATTTCCTGATGTGTGAAATATATTCTAAGGTATTCTAAGACCATGTTTGTTGGCTTGTTTATTAATAAACTAAGAACACACAGGACAGATTATGTTTCTTGGTTCAACAAGTACCTAACCTGTTGTTGTTTTCTTTCTCTGGGATAACTGATCATGTGTATTTCTGAGGTATTCCAGCAAAAATTCAGAAGATAAAAGCTTTTCCATACACCTTTGGTTAAAATGTCATTTCTGTTGATATTTTCATAGATTTTTCACTGTGTATATTTTAGAGAGTGTACATGTGAGAAGATATAATCTTAATAGTTCCTGAAATTTATTGGTTTGATTTCAAGGTTCTTTTTTGTCTAGAGCAGTCACCATTAAAATTTACTTCTTATCTTTTCAATAGATAATAAATATTTGTATTTTATAATAATTTTAGATGAGTTCTGCACTGACAAATACAGATATTGAGTCTACTAAAACTGAGTGTATGAGATACAATTTCTTGTCCAGATTTACCTATGTAAGGCTGTAATGCACTTGAGAGGGTTTGTCTTAAGAAAACAAACAAACAAACCCAGGAAAAAACAGTAGAAAACCTGACTTCTGAAAATTGCACCTTGATTTGTATATTTTTGATTTTTAAGTCATTTGTGAATGTAGAATATCATCAGTGTGCAGTCATGGAGCAGTTTTCTTATGCTAATGCGTACCTGCCATGGACTAGATTGAGGCATCTGAATTAATTTTATTTTCAGCTATGTAGATGTTAGATGATATTTAAGATGATTAATGGTAGAGGATACCAATGGTAGGAGCTACTTAATGGTGGAATTACACTAATATTCAAATCAATACAATTAATCTTCTAATTCTCAGAACCTTTTTTTTTACAATTTCTGAAGTACAAAATCACCCTAGCCATGCTTTGAGTGTTGTTCACATGCTATGAATAAGAGATTCTTTAGATAAATTAAAGCCAGGTACAAGTCTTGGACACATGTTAATACACTAAGTTCATACTGATGGAATGACTCTGCCAGAAAGGAATATTTGGTAGCTGACAAGGAACTCTGGGGTGGGTGGTTAATAGGCTGTAATGATGCACTAAGTTCATGTAAGGAACAAAACCTCTTCTTTCAGCTTTGTTATAACAAGCTTTGAGAGTTTGGCAAAGGAGGTTGTGGGACAAAATAATGTTTGTTTGTAATGTTGTGGGCAAACTGTTTAAAGTAGATGCTAAAACATTTTGGAAGTAGAATTTTGACTTTTGCTTTCAACTAAAATTAGAGGCCCTTGCATATCACTTGGTGTCTCTGGAGATACTTAGGACCTAGGCTGTGGGAAGAACTCACTTCTTAACTCCACCTGATATTGCACATGCTTTAGCTGGAGGAAAAGACTGTCCTTAATAGCTGTTGAGCCCAACCAAGTGCTGGTTAGTAATGAGTTGTTATAGTTTTAGAAAAAGATAAAATGACTGGTTGTGTTGGAGCATCAGGATGCTGTAGTGTGATTTGATGTTAGAACTTGTGAAACCTCCTGAGTAGTTTATTTCTATATTTTTGCTTTGAATGGAATATTAAATGTTTCTCTTTCTCTTGTCACTTTTTCTTCAATTAGTAAAAATTGTCATAATCCTCATCTAACAAGTGAATTTGTTTGGAAACCTCTTTTGCTAGAGTAAACCATTGTCCTTGTTAAGGAGCTGTCCAGGATGAGAGGAACAGGGAGAGCAGAAAGTGCCAGGTTCTCGTGCCACACCTGTGGCTTTCTTTGGGGGTTAATTCAAATGAACCTCTGCTCCTTTGTTCATCAAGCATTGCCTTTGAAGATAATGTGCCTCTTCTGGCAGTAGCTTATGCACTTGTTCTTCCTTTTCTGGTAGGCAAAAGTAATTCATTGTTAACCCAGAAATCCAGAAAACAATCTGCAGATTAAAGCATATGCAGTAGAAGTTTGTAAACTGGGACCAAAATTTTCCCCTTGTGCAGGGAGTCATTGAGAGATAGTACACTACTGCTGTCTCAAAATATTGATTTCTCTGGGCCAGAAATTAAGTTGTATCCCTGGAAGTATCTTCTTTCAAAAAAATACTTGAAACTGATATTAAATAAGCAGCAAAACATGATCTCTGAGTGTAATGCTGAGGTAAACATATCAAGAATAACCTTTGGATATCAGCAGGGAAACAGTGGTGGCATTAAAGTTATTGATGCTTTTATTTCATGATCTTAGAATTTTACTGGAATGCTTTATACAGTTGTGTTTGCGGAGTTTTGGGTGAGTTTTGTAGATTTTTTTGGTTTTTTTCTTAACTTGGCTCACAATATGAGATTTTTTCCAAGTCTCATCTTTTAATTTATCCTTCTCCTACCTCCAAAAGTCAAGTTGTTACTTGGGATGTAATAAGCTACATGGGAGAAGGTTGCTGACAAACAAGAGTTATTGTTGACAAAGGATGATGAACAAACACAGGCTGTTGCTCTAACTTGGCTGAAATTCAGGCAATAATCGAAATATGCTTTCAATAGTGATTTTTACACCCGTAATTTCAAACCTTACCTCAAAATAGCTTTTGTAAGAGCATGCTCTTTATCATTCCAGATCCATAGGAAGTTCCTAATTCTGGAACTGCAAATTGAAAACTTTACTTTGTTTCATCAAAGAACTTGAGCTGCTTGAGTTGCAAAACTCTTCTGGGTGGCTGGGCAGTAAAACATGGTCACAATAGACAGTAATCACCTCCCTGCAAGGTTTGCTCTTCCACAGAGGTGGAGCATGCCTGAGCTATTTCTAGGTAGATAAGGTATACAATCAATAAAATCTTGCACCAGTAACACTTGTGTGATTAGTTCATTCAGTAATTCACAGAATTATGAATGCCTGTGAAGAAACATGATTTCAGTGTAGAACCAGTTTTCACAGGTTCTGCATTTTGTCCTAATAAAAGATGAGAAGTAGTGGTCCTGACTGCCTGCTCTCTATGTGCTCTCTATACTCAATAACTACTGACTTTTGCTTGAAATTAGAAACACCGCCTTTTGCACAAGACTAGGAACAGGAAAAAATATTGTTCACATCACTCAACATTTTCCTCTTTACACCCTTGCCATCAGCACACTATTTTCTGTCAAAATTTCTAGCTTTTTAATTTAATAAAATGCAAATGTGCATTCTGTGGAAGGTGAGAAAAGTTTGTTCTAGTGTGGAAGCAATAAGTGTAAAATGTGTCTGTGCTGTTTGGTATGCCTGTGTGAAGGGTATTTGCAGCTTGGGAAAGGTACTGATAGCATTATAGGATTTAAGGAGTTTTCAAAAGAATCCAAAGTACTTTCTAATGGAAATATTTCTGCAGCTGTCAGCCTAATACACTATAGGGGCCATGCAAACACGTTATCCCAGGGAAACCCTTAAGGGATCCAGTTTCCTTCTCTTGTAGCTATTGATTCATATTCATGAATGAAATGCTGTATTATTTCTTGAATATTCCCAACATCTCACTCTGTCATGTCAGATTTGTTTCTGGACAACACAGATGAGATCAAATCTAATTTTCATTAGATTTTAAGTGTCACATTTTGAGATACAAGTTATCATTCGCATAGAAGTTGAATCTGGGTTTATACAGAAATCAACCTGGTAAAATGTTGCTTCCAAGCCAGAGGCAGCACCTGCTGCACAACCATTTTATTCTCCTGTTCCCACTGAAGTTTCTGTCATCACAGTCCTGGGATGGCCAGGCCACACCAGACTCAGTGGATCTCAGTCTGGGGCCTTCTCACCCTTCCCCTTCCTTTATTATTTCAATAATAATCTTTGAAAGCCACATCCAGGAGTTTGTACTGGAGATACAAATGACAAATTATTAGGAGTTTAACTGGAAATACAAATGACAAATTATGTACAGGGCAGCTCATCCCCTGGTGGGGGATGGAGTAAGGGAAAAAATTCATCATGGGTGGAGAGTAGGGGATGCAAAAGAAGTGAAATAGTAGAATGAAATTGGTTTTGTTAAGATAAATATTTATGCTTACCTTTATCAGATCTTTTTAGTACTAGAATACATTCCTTGTTTTAAATGAATGCACTTTTGTCAAATACCCAGGTCTGGAAAATGTATTGTAGAAAAACCTGGTAGTTGAAATGGACATTTATTGCTATAAGACAAACATATAGCGGAAGCTCTAAAGATAATTGAGTATACCAATGAAAGAGGCCAAACGAATAGAATACAATTTTTCAAGATCCTAGGGTTCTTTCATACTTGTTCTACTTGCAATCAAATATTTAATTGCTAAATGTCTCCTTTATATCATTAATTTAACTGCAGTCACATAAAAGGTTTACATGATATTTGACTTCTAGGAGTGAATAAACAGATCTCTGAACAAGAGGCCCTTGGTGTTTCTTGGAACCTGTTTTTAACCAAACTCATTGTTTTCAGATACAGCAGATTCACATAGTATCACATCACTGTGCTCATTCTTTTTCAGCATCTGCAATTCAGTGTCTGGCATCTGCCTTTGTGGGTCCTTTAGCAATCCATAAGTAGTTTTGCCTTTTTGTAGGAAGTTCTTTGACATCTGTGGAGTTGATATGGGTGGGGTAGTTGGGTTTTTTGAAGTCCATACAGTTGGGCATCATTTTGCAGCCATGTACATTTGTCTGTTCTTGATTTTGAAGGCTGTGAATGAGTGAGCAATTTTCACCATAATGTTTTAAAGGAATCAATAATTAAAGCCATCAGATAAAGTTTGGGGTTTTTTTATTTTTAGGAATGAGATTCTCCTGCTATCAGAGTAAACTGATTAGAGTCTTTAAAAATGAAAGATTTACAAATGGGTCTATTTTAGAAGACTAAAACTTATAGGCATATGAAAAGTAAAACCAGAATGTATTCCTTCTACTCTTAGCAAAAGATTCTGTGTAATTGGTGAGTATCAGTGCAAAAGAAAAATGTAATAGTTATACATTCAGTGTAGTAGCATTCCTTATTTATGCTGTTGTTCAATTAATAATAGAATGGCCAATATTACAGAGGTGGGTCTGCATGATGTGTGCTACTAGGATGAAAAGCAGAATTATTTGAGGTTGGTTTTCAGGTGATTGATTTGGGGTTTCGATGTTTGGGATTTTTTTTCTCCTACATACATTGAAGCAGACTATTTAATAATAACAATGAAATACTAAAAATTAAGTAAGAGTAATTTTAATTTATTTCCATAGCTTTTACTATTTACTTAATATTTCATGGTGTGTTGTGGGACTTCCGTGTTAGTGCTATCATATAGAAATATGTTTTGTTTATCAGCTGGAGATGTTTATAGGGCTATTTTAAAAAGAATCTTTTTAGAGGGTTAAACTTAGAGCTAATTGTGTGTACAATGTAGTGATCTGGCTCCCCCTAGTGTAGTGAAAAATCCCCAAAGATTCAATCAAGTATTTAATGAATAAATAAAACTGGAAAACATATTTTTGTAAGACATATAAAAACCAAACTTGTTCCATTGGAAAAACATCACTACAGTTTTTGGAAATTAACAAAAAAAAATCTTTTTTTTTCTGAATAATTTTTATAGCTGGTTTGTTTTGAAGGAAATGTGTGGTGTTTATAAAATAATTTTTTTCAGAAATTTGTTGGTGGGAACTAAAGCTTCTGATACATTTCTTGAAGCACTGGAATGTGCTACTGAATTCTGGAAATGACTGCAAATTTGCTAACTTCCTGTCCTCTTGGGAGAAGATTTGTGTGAAACAGAAATGTTTAGAGCAGCTCTTTCTAAAATGAAAGTGTTTGGTGAAATCCTCGTTCTTTTTGTAGCTGTTACACTCTATGCATCTAATGAAATCATAAACGGAAAATTATAGCTTCATTCGAGGGAATGTGAAGCCTTACTCCAACAGATGGCATCAAAACACCGGGCTGAACTGTATGATTGCTGATTGTTAATTGCTTCTGTAAAACAATCCTTTTAAACAGAGTAATGCATTTTATCATACAGATTATAGTTCTATGCATTTTGGTTTTTCAATATGTGTTAACATTTTCTCCTCCAGTATAAGATTTAGTGTTTGCATAATTATCGGATTAAACAACAGTGACTCATTTTTTTTTTTTTAAGAAATGAGGACAAGATAGAGAATTATGAATCACAATTTCTGTTTATTCAGAAATGCTAAATTGCTGTACAAGTATGAGCTTTTATTATGCACAAAACAAACGGAGCAGGATGCCCTGAAGTGCAAAACCAGTCACCTAGTCCAGCATTCTTCACTCGAGAAACTCCCCGTGACGTTACTGGGAGCCTTGGCTGTGCAAGGAAAGCAGAGTGCAAAAAGATACTGTACAATATCCATTAATCATTATGAAATCAATACCCCTGATTATCCATTTGCATTGTTCTTGCACCGTAAGGGCTGGATGTTTTACGCCAAGCTAAATGAACGGGGGAATTTTCTGAGGTGGCTTGGTTAGTCCATCAGTAATGATGTGAGGAATTACACGAGAGTTAGTTTCGTGGAGTTGTTCTCTTGTTTCTAATGTAGTCAGCCCGAGAGTGTTGCAGAGATAGCAGGCTCAGGTTTGAGGAGTCTGGAGCTTGCACCTTCCTGGTGCTGTCTGCCCTCGAGCTGGGGGAAGAGTTGTGTGGTTCTGCTGGAGGATTTTATCCCAGGTGTGATCCCGGCTGGGGTGCTCTCTTTGCTCACACAGGACTCTTGTGACCTCATCTGGGTGAGTGTTGCTTTTTCCCTCAGTGTAATGGAGGTAACTAGAACAAGAAAAAATCAGGCTTGGAAAATAAATTAAGAAATAGCTGTGCATACTTTCAGGACTTGTACTCCAGACTGTCTTTTGTTGCAATATTATGTTATTATATGTTCTACAATGCCTATTATATATAGAATGTGTAATTATATTAATGTCATAACTATATTGTAATCAGCATGCAGCTGGATGCTAAATGGAATATCAGGCCTGCAATAATGTGCCATTAATTGGCCTTCGTGACAACCTGTGACAAAAAGGGGCGTGTGATGATTGTGTCCTGCAATCTGCTTTAGCTCAGGGGATCAAGAGGGGCTGTGGTAGAAAAAATCCACTCCTACGTCAAAGTGCTACTGGTTTGTTTCTGTTTAGGGTGCAATGGAAGTGAAAAATTTTTCCTCATCTACAGTGAAGTTATCCATGGACAGCAAATTTGTGATCTAATGGTTCTAGAAAGGCGTGAAAATGCAAATTTGTCCATCAACCTTCATCCTTTGCTAGCACGTCCTAATGATCTTTGCACAGACCAATAAATGGACACCAGGTAATTCCTGTGGAGTTTTAGTATCTTTATCCTATTTTAAAGTGTTTGTGACATCAGGAAATAGCTGCATAAATGAGTAAATATAAGTTGGCCTATCCGTAGTAGTCTACAGGTAATTTGTCTGAACAGTTTAGGGACCACCTGGTGTGGAGTGCTGAGTGACATGGGTGTGCCAGGGATATGGCTCAACCAGCTCCTCCTTCCTTCCCGAGGTTACTCCTGAAATGGCACAGGAAATTGAAGCCACTTGAAGAGTGAATAAGCTGGAAGCAATAAGTTTGTCTAGACCAATTTAGGAAGTCCTTTATCTGTTCCTGGAGTATGTTTGAGTACTCTACAAAAGCTTTTTCCATAATACTAGAAGAGAACAATAAAAAAGAAGGAATTCTTCAATGCACTCTTGTGGTGAAATACATCTATATTTTACCATAAGACAGTGGGTAAACTGAGGCAAGGGTTAATGGCTTCATTTTCAAGAGGGTTTAATTCCTACATCATTCATTGAAATGGGATTGCTAAGTGACAAAAGTGCAAAATGTAGCTGCAAGGATAGGAGAATACAGCAGTCTCTAGTCTGAGTCTTGTGCTTTTATATTAGCACCATAATTCATTTCTCTAAGAATTTTACTTACAAACCTTTCATTCTACCACGTAATGCAGCATAAATCCTTGTAAAGGATTTGCAGCTTTCCAGGTAGTGTGCAATGGGCCACAATCAGCTTCATGCCAGTGAAGGAGAGACTGGATTAGCCAGTGCAACAGTCCATTATGGAAGCTGTTGTTTTTGGAGTTGGCTGGTGCATCAGTAAGAATGTGCATAGAGTTAAATGTCTGAATCTTTTATAAGAAATCTGGTTTTTGAAAGGTCAAAGAAGGAGTAGATACTAAGCATTTTCTGAGCATATACTGTGGTGAAAGAATAAGGATTTTGCAGTCAAAACTAAAAATGGTGGGAATAAAACCAAATCCAAACTAAGCTGCATTCTGTTTTCACATTCTGAAGATGAAAAACAATTTACTTATTCAGGCATGGAACCTGTTGTAGACTGACACTGACTGTGTATATATATTGCATATATATTCATTTGTAGGGCCATCTGTTGTCACATCCATAGTACCTGTGTGTACTGACCTGGTGGAGATATAGTTACGCTGATGTTGGCTGAATTGTCAAAATTTTTAAAAAAATATTTTAAAAAACCCAACAACCCCACAAAGAAATTAATGACTTGCCCCTGGTATTGCTTATGCTTGTAAAAGAGATGATAGCACAAGTGAAGGCTCTTTTATATTTTTTACACTTTTTAAGCAAATTAATTATTTCATATGTAAAACCACAAAACTGTCATATTAAACAAGGTGTTACTAAATAATTTTGGATGCTCATTCAAAGTGGAATAATCTATTAGCATTGCAGAAAGGATTCATAATTAACAAGGCTGTAGAGGTAGGCCTGCCTGCTGGGCTGTAAGGAATTGTGGAAATAGGCTGTTCCACTGATTGTCATGAAAAGTGATTTTTCCAAGAAATACAGTATAAAATCAGAACTGTGGAAAATATGTACTGAAACTAGATAATATTTATAAAAAGGGTGAGATTTATTTCTTTTACTGACTTTGATTAATTCAGAGCAGGTCTTTTCTGTACATCATGTTCCTGTCTTATGTTCTATGCATTATGTACTGACAGTTTAAATCTGTCTTCAGTCTGGTGAGACTTCTCTAATTTAGGATCTTCAGTAAAATCTGTTTAATTTTTGCTTTTGATGAAGCTGAGATCACTGAGAAATTGGAAGAGGGCAGAACGGAGGCTGAGAATTGGCGTGTGGGGACCCAGGGAAGCTCCTTTTTCCTTCACTAAAGAAGTCCTTGTGCACTTCATGATGTGGCCAAGATGAGTGGCCTTCTCTTAGGAAATTGAAGAGCAACATTCTTTTTATTATTATTAATAATTTTAACAATAATGACAGCAACTATATTCTACACTATTTTTATTCAGGAGGTCTCCAGTGTTAGAAAGGCCTATGTTTCATTATGAAATTATTTTTAAGTTACTTTTTTTTGTCTCTAATCTTTAGGGATTTGGGGGTTTCTTTTGTTTATTTTTAAAAAGCTGCCTTAATGAGGTTGTTTTATAGCATAATTTTCAGCTTTTCTTAAATAGCGTTAGCTAGACTATTCTTTTCCAATTTCCTATCTGTTAATGCAGCTTTTTTTTTCTTTTACTAAATTTTAACAGGACTCCATAGCACTGTTATTAGGATGTCACACAAAAAAAAAAAAAAAAAAGCCAGTGATGTTTTCAGCGTGGGTTTTTCATTGTGTTTATTTTTAAATACATTTCATGAGGCTCCCTGGACAGAATCAAATAAATGAATCCTGCAAACATCTTCATTATGGTGTAGCCAGAAAAGAAAGGAAGCTGAATTAGGGCTGTATTCTTAGCATAGTTCATAATAAGCGTTATCTTTATGACAAGCTTAAAGAACATAAATTGCTGAATTCCTAACAAAAAGCATTTGAAACAATTGGCTAATTAGGAAGGGGGGGAGAAAGAGCAATATTTGTTTTCCTTTGCAGTCTGGATAAATAACGCTTAACATGAATACATAACTTATTTTGAATGATCTGTTGTGTCAGTATCTGGCACGTCTTTTTCAGTGACAACAATTAAGGATACGTGTAAATGGAAATGCAGACTATCTGTCATTGTCCATTTCCTGGTAGTGAAGCATGCAGTCTGCCTCCCAGCAAGATCATTTTGCCAGGATGTGAGTGAGCTGGTCACAAAATGCATAGTTGATTATCTCATCGAAACACACTAATCCTGGCAAAGCTACCCACTGTAGAAGACCCATTGTTTGTAATAGGTCAGTTGTTACATGGCTTTCAAACCTGACTTTGGATATACAGTTTATATATTTACTTACTGAAGCAAAATGATATGTCACGATGAAATCCAAACTTGAGAGAAGATATATTAATCAGGATATTGCTGGAAAAGAAAGGCAAATACACTCTCTCCAGAAAGAGGAGCTGAGGCAGCCACAAACACACATTATTGACTCAGTACAGGAACAACTGAAATTATATGGCCCAGACTATAGAAGAAATCTGACTGGGTGATCTTAACAATATCTTTGAATATTTAACTGAAGACAGAGTTCAGCCCAGAATGCATTTGAAGAACACTAATAAACATCTGTTATATAGTAATAATGGAATTAGATGATAGAGAAAATACCACAATTCTGTATTTCTTAAACTAAAAAAGCGGTGTTAGAAATTGGACAGTTTTTTCAGTGCTGCTCTACTGGCAGCAAAATAGAGGTTTGTAGTGAAATGTTAACAGCAATATGCACATAATGACTGCTATAGTTTTTCTATCATAGTTTCAAAAAAACCTGCATAATCCCAACAGTTTCAAAATTAATTATAATTTAAATCTTTGTTTTCTATGTAGCTGTTAGTGTGTAAATCTGGAGGAAAAAAATATTTTTCAATTATAACATGAAAAAATATCAGCTATAAGTTAGAGAATACTGGAAGTAGCTGTTAAATTTCGGGTTCACTGTGAAGTTGTTTTGTATTATCCTTCCAGTACTTTCCAGTTTGCAGTAGTTCTCTTCCAAGGATTCTTGAAAATTGTAACTGTTTCCTAACAAAATATTTATTATGTGTTCTCTTAAGTTGGGTTTGTGGTAACTAGAGGATACTCACAAATACTTTTCTGAGTAATATAAAAATATAAAAAGGGTTAGATTATGGGAAAAATATATAGAGGGATGAAGGGAAGAAACATGGCAAGAGAAAAAAGTTTTGTAAAGTTCAAACAATAGTCTTTAAATTTACATATTTTCACATAGCAAAAATCAGAAATCTGTGGGTTTTTCTTGTTGTTCATGAAGCTCTAATAATCCTCACAGGGAGAAGCCAGCTTGTCCTCATGGTGTGCGACTTCTTTGAGGAGGTAATAACAAACCTAAACCTGACCAGGGAGCTTCAGTCCCAAATGGTCTCACTCACACATCTCGTGAGCTCTCTCTGAAGGCTCTTCCTCTGAGGCTGTCTTGCACATTTGTCCAAGATCCTTTTCCCTCATGGTTTATTCCAGCTGGCTGTGCTAAGCCATCAGCATCTGAAGTCCTGCCTAAATTCCACGTGGCCACACCTTACGCAAACAAATGTAACTTTCTAAGGTCTAAAATTAAAGCAAAGCTTATCCTTATTAACACATATGAAGTCAAGGCCCTTCAGAGAAATTGGGACTAGGCAATGGCTCCTTCTTAGGAGAACGTGTGGTTTTTTTACTGGCACCTTTAAATCTTCTGTAACAGTAAGAAACATGCAATACACTCCATGAATATCCTGCATGTCCTCAGCCCCCAGCCTGCTGTCTGGCCTGAATGGCATGTGTCCCCATGATGGAAAAGGTCATGGCTGTCCAGGTCACCTCACCTGGATGTAAGTGTTGGACACAGCTCTGCAAAGGGGATGGAAATCCCAGCTTCAGGCTCATAAAGGGTGCCTTCACTGCCTGGCTTGTTTACGTATGCTCTATTTTGAAAAAGAACAGACTGATAAACATGCTTATTACTTTCACAGCATCTCCTTTCTCAGGATCTCTTGACACTTTATAAATTCAAATAAATAATCTTCACATTATAAATAACAAAGCAAGAAGCTGATTCCAGATGTGTTGATGTGAACCTCTGAGGAAACTGTGGCTTGGTTTACTGTTGTGTTGTGGTTCTCCCTCTCCACATCTCCATGTCCTTTGACACTTGCTGGCTAAACTCAGTCAGATTTGAAAGCAGAGTAGCAGTATCATGTATTCCTGGAAGTTTGGTGAAAGTTGGTGGCAGGGCAAATAAGTTCAAGCTGATTTAAAAGCTGGGCAGATTGCAAGCTTTCACAGCCTTTTGGGCAGTAAGTGGACATGCTCTGCTTTCTAGTTGTAGCTATGGCACATGCTCATTTCTGCCCCCTGGGAATGCTCTTCAAGAGACTGAGGGAGCTTGGACTGCCATAATGGAAGCCACCCTTAAGTAAAATAAAAAATTAAATCCAAAGGAAAAAGAATAAGTTGCTCCACGTGCAAGGAAACTACATAAATTACAGTGTACATGCTGATGTGGTGCTGAATACAACAAAATACCTGATATTTCCAGGAAAGCTGGTATTCTACTATATACTTCCAGTGTAATTGATAATGCCACTTTTTTGCATACTTTTTAATCAATACAAATTTAAAAATTTCTAGTTAAAATCCATTTTTCAATAACCTAATTTTCAACAGGGATTAAAAAGGAAGATACTTATTATTGTAGTAAAATCTTTCTCCCTAAAGTGCCACTAAAGAATAAGATAGTATCTTGTGAATAAGAAACAGTTTTGTTCAGAATTTTTTCAGAGTAACAATTTTTAAAGAAAAATGATGTTTTCATTTTTGCAGTTTCATGTTATGTCTTCATGTTGCTTCACATTTTTAAATCAGTTTTTTCATAAAATTACCAATGGAAAAAAAAAAAAAGAAGAAACCCCATGTTCCTGCTCATGCTGTCATGATAGAGGCCATGAAGGTTTTATTAGGTTGACCTGGAAGTCAGCAGGAAATGTATGGAAAGTAAAGAGAAGTGTCTCATTAATGCTGTTGCAGTAATGAGATGCTTGAGCTGTAAAGTTTATGTGGATTTTATGTGGATTTTCAGAGATATACATGGGCCTGACTTTGTTTGAAACTGGATCTATTCTATGTGTTCTCAGGGTATGTGCATTTAGTATGATTTCAGCTTCCTGGTGTTGTAGTGTTTTCAGCTAAAAATCCCTGGTTATGTATGTGATGAAATATTTTCAAAAAGAAAATTCATTGGAAGGGAATTGTGGTTGTTATTGAGAAATAACATTTAGAACTGGTCAATCCATATCTCCCAAACCATCATGACTTTTAAGGAAAGCCTTTCATTATCTTCTCATGAGTTGTAGAAATAAATTTTGGGGGCATGTGAGGCTGTCTTTTAGGTGACCTTAACATTATTTAGTTTGTCTGGAAAATTTAAATGAAAATTGACCTAACATATTAAAAAACAGATTTAAAACTAAAAATTTAAAGCTTGCTTAGAGTGCAAAGGATAGGATGAAAGATGATGAAAACTTGAGGCTTTCATTTTAAAAAAATATTAAAATTAAGCAGTTTGAATTCTGATAATTGTATCACAATTATCCATATGTATCACATATGGAAAAGTCCTACTGAACTTGATAGAAAAGCAAAAAAATAATTAATTTTCAAAAAAGTCAAATTATAGGTAAACATTCAAGGCTTATCATACTTTATAGATACAGGACCATTTTAAGTCAATATGTAATCATGGCAAGATTTTTATTTGACCTGTTCCTTTCAAATTGAAGTATTGGAAGTCAGCAATGGCATGATGTAGCAAGAGGTTTGTTGTGCAAAATGATAAAAAGAAACAGCAGACTCTTTTTAATAATCCATATAGATTTGAATATAAAATTTTATTTCATTGGTTATGCCTAATTTTCTCAATTCTTAATGGTAATTATGAGTACTTCAGAAGAGAGACCTCCCAGCAGCTATAGGAACCTTGTTTTCTGTGACCAGAGAAAAAATTATTTCAGTGGAAACTGGATTAGGCCAGCAGAATGTGCTGGCAGGTATTTTTTGCTCCAGGTTGGAAGTCTGTTACACAATACCAATTTCTGTGTTTGAACAGTCTCAGCAGTAATTTCTGTGTTCCTCACCTGGTTGTTCTTCATATAGAGTTACAGTAGTAACTTTAGATAATGTCACATGCTGTGTAAATGCAACAAAATATTACTGAACAAGCAAAGGCTCATAAGCATAAGAACTGTGACAGTAACAGCATTATACTCTTTGCTAATAGAAAAGATTGTGGGTTTGCAGATTTCCCCTAGAGCAGAAGCATTCTGAGCTCCCTGTGTTGTTATTATGCAGTATGATGCATTTTCCAGTCAACTTTGTGATTAAAGACGTCAAAAAGTATGTGTAGAGAAGCAGACTGTTTTTGAAAGGTGAGTTGATTCCTATTTTCCTGATTATGGAATGACTACTGGTTCTAAAATGTATCTGGAAAGACCTGCAAAACCCAAATTAGCTGAAGGAGAATGGAAATAATGCTGATTTCTGGAGAAGGCCCTTCTCACCCCCCAGTTTGGCATGTAGTTCTTTAAAGTCAGAGTCATAAAATCATTTAGGTTGTAAAAACCTCTGTTAAAATAACTCCTTCATGAAGGTTATTCTTAGTATGAAATTATTTCCAGGAAAAAAAAAAAAGTTTCTGGCCAGCTGTCAGCACAAAACCTATTTCAGAATAAGTATTAGAGCTCTCCAAAATTTTCTGCATTTTTCTCTGTCATCTGTGTAATAGTTGCTTACAGTTACTTGAGGACTGTTATAAAAGCAGTTTTTTTCTCTTTAATTGATATCAAGTTCAGTTCACAAACTAGTGAAAATAGAATTTATTTTGATAAATTGCTATTTGAATTAAACACAGCTAAAGAGATTTATGTTTTATAGTCTTGTAGGAAAAGAAACAAAACCATGTTCACATCCAAGATCCTAAAGCCTTTATGCTGATAGTTTCAGTGATCAGTCTTCATGACTTTGCAGCCAATGTATTAGTTGGATCCTCTTCTGGAGCAGAAATTTCTGACTGGGCATTGATTCACAGTACCTATAGCCCTGGTGCTAGGATGCAATGCTCAGCTGCAGGAATTAATGTTTGGAATGTCTGAATGCAAGATCTGCATATGAAGAAATGTTCCTTTTTCTTTTTTTTTTTTTTTTTTTTTCCTTCTTCACTGTGTGAAGCATGTTGTTGATAGAATGACAATCCTGCATCTGTTTCTGGGAATTGTTAGGGTTAAACCACAGTATGTGTGTTTAGGGCCACATTGTTGTACAGTAGCTTTTATGGAAGATCAATGAGGCTAAAAGCTATTCCTATGAGAAACATTATCTACTTTGCTGCTTATGCTGGGAATAAGACACCAGCTTGTTCTGGCTGCAGCAGCACCAGTAAATGCTTTCTGGCTGTCTGCTGCTTGAACATCTGGTCTAACCTGTGAATTACAGTGCTTGGCCAAGCTCTGTGTTATCTAACCCCTGGGGCACTAATTCCCCGTGTGTCTCCCGAGGAAGATGATGTATTTTATGAGACCAGGGGCAGTGGCAGTAGATCACTGCAGTAATGAGAAAAGGCAGGTCACTGAGCAGTGCTTTTCCAGCTGCTCTGAAGCAACAGGAACTATCTGTGTGAAGCAGCCCATGCACATTGACTGAAGCCATGAAAACTTAAATTGGAAGCAAAGAATTGGCAGTTATGCCATTGAAGTTGCAATAGGTTTCTTGTTCTACTAAATACTGTTATTGCTCTTAACTGTACACTGAGGGCATGGTAACTGTATGCTGCCTATGGTAATTGGTGGAGGTTACTGATAGCCTGAAAGGAGAACAGCAATTTTTTGAAAAATTCTAAACTATTTTATCAGAAAGCTGCTTTTGAAAGATTCATAAGGCTTGGTGGCTTCTTCAGAAGGGTTTGAGATAATGCAGGATATACAATATCATAGGTAGAAACCTCATATATGACATCAACTAATAACAGCTCAGACTTGAATAGAAATTAATTGTGTTAAGAGCATGGGTAAAAATGAGATAGAAATTCTATTGCACTCTGCTGATGAGGGAGAAGAAAAAATACAGATCTGCTGAGGTAAAAAGAAAGGGGAGACTGAGACTTGCTTGGGGCTTCCTCCAGTAACCCAAAGGATCCTAAAAGCCTTTCACAGACATGGGACCCACCACGCACAAAGGTACATGGGAAAGCTGGGGAGGAAACTTAATGTGCTCATGCCAGCTGTCTGCCACCCTGAGCTTGTCTGACAGTAGCTGCACAGACAAAAAGGCACCAGAATACTGGTACCTTTTATGTCAGTAATGATCTTGCAATGGCATTAATAGTGAATGTTCCAGCAACGTGCTGTAAATCCAGTATTTCTGGTGCTCAGACTCATGTTCCAGGTCAAAGTTCTCGAGAACCTGATTTCACTGTTGTTTGGCATTAAACTTCTTTCACATCTATTTTTTTTTTTTTACATAATTAAATAGTTGGGTGTGTATGCTCTAAATTAAGAAATCCTTCAAGTCTGTGGGTGCCTGCATCTGTATCAGTGTGTGTGTATCAGAGAATGTTTAATGGGTCTATAATTGAATCTAAGTAGTAAGAGACTTTTAAAAAATATTGCTTAGTGTTTCTATACTAATGGGATAAATGTCATATTTTAACTATTGCGCTGTATCAAATCTATTATGCACAGTATTCAATAATTCCTCAAATCTTGATTTACCCAATTGAAAGTGACCCTGGGCATAAATTCTAAGCAGAGGAAGGCTCTGATTCCTTGATCTTTGGCACTCTTTTGTTGAAACAGAACATGGTGTCTTAAATCAGCAGAATAATTTAGGAATGGTAGATACTGAAACAACTAATTTTTCTTTCCTGTAATCTGCATAGACTTCAAAATGCCTACAAAGCACAAAGTGCCAGTTCATATAATTTGTTGGCAAGGATAAAAAGAAGAAAGGAAATGATTTCCTAAGCGTGTGAATCAGCCCAGCTTTAACAGATATTTTTCTGTCATGTGCAGCCTGAGGGCTTATGCCTATCTGAGCTTTATTTGACAATTACCACTTGCCAGCATAATTAAATGATAATTTATAAATACTGAGAGAGCATTATGGGGAAGAGCAAATAGGTGCTTATCAGGACATTGAATAAACTTGATCTGCCTCACTGGCAATTTTCATCTCTTATCTAGGTTGTTAACTGGTCTCCTTTTTTTTTTCCTCCCTGTTTTGTTTTGTTTAGGTTTGATAGCTGCTAGATTGATTGTATCTACCTGCCTATATTCCTTTTTTTTTATATTCCTGGCATTATTTTTTTCTCCTACTGCTTTTGCCATCAATATTTTGTAAAATAGCAAATAATAAAATGCACATCATGGGTATGTGTGCTAGTGTGAGAATGAAAAGAAAATCTGCACAATACATATTTTTTAGAGTTTTCATGATGTTCCTGATGTAAATCTCCTGCTGTTGTTTATTTATTTGTGCATGTGTGAGGACTTTTGAGTAAGAGGAGAGCTCTAATATTGCAGTCAGTGGTGGATGATAGTCAATTGTGGGAAAAGCTTCTCCATGACCCTTCTTAGATAAAAATAATACTAAATAGGCATCACCAAAATTCTGTCACTCTCACGCTGGATATAAAAAAAAAATACCAAGTAAAGATTTCTAAAGGTTTGAGGTCTTTTGTGCCATCATTGTTTAATTTTGAGGTCCTTGAGCC
Source organism: Pyrgilauda ruficollis (assembly GCF_017590135.1). NCBI lineage: Eukaryota > Metazoa > Chordata > Aves > Passeriformes > Passeridae > Pyrgilauda > Pyrgilauda ruficollis. Next base: position 7,120,305 of record NW_024520318.1, read on the forward strand.
ATTATAAGGAGTGGTGCCATTTCACACAGAAATGTGTTGGAATATGGGTAGAAACACAGATTGGTGCTGGGCAATCTAGATAAGGAAGTGCAAAAAAAAAAATCCTCTATTTGAATGGAAACAAATCAGTTGAATGGCAAGAAATTGAATTTCCACGCCTTTTGAAAAGCATGTACAAGGAAGAGAAGGGGGTGGGGAAAGCAAGACACATTAGTGGGTCACCAGGAGATTGAGTTTTTGAGCCATCATGAAATTAAATAATTTCAGGAACTTCTGATTGGAGTTAGAGTCATTTGAACAGTTAAGCCACCCTTGTACCAGAGAATGAAAAAATAAAGGGCTTCTCTGTTTAAAGTTGTCAATTTCTTAAATTATTCAGCATTTACTGCTTATAAATAGTAATTATTTGCTTTTTACCCTCCAGAGATGAAAATTATCTTTCATATTCAAATATTTAAATATACTGTGCTGTAGTTGGGGCACAAAAATTCCTAATGTCAGAACAGATTTTTGTACAAGGAATAATTTGAAAGTGGGGGATTAGTTTCCACCTTTTGAAACACAGTGCTTTCCGTAATCTTCAAACATTATTTAGGATAATGGAAGCCATCATCCTGGTTCTCAAATGTTAGCACTTCCATTAGAATTTGCTGCTACCTCTTATTTTTTTATATTAAAATACAAGGCTTAAAAGGTATTATCTTACTAAAGGAGGGCAATTGTAGAGATGATTTGATTGAATAAAGGAAGAAGCTGTACAGGCCTTTTAAGATCAAGGATGTATTGATGGAAAGCTATCATTAGAGACAATTAATGTTCTCCAAGGGAAGAAATTGATTATGGACAGAGATGGACCCTAAGGAGCAGATATGTCTTAATGCTCCAGGGCCTTAAGGATTATACATTCCATTCACAGCATCTGTATTTTAACCCTTTATGGGGGCTGGAAGAGGAGCTAACACTTAAGAAAACTCTCAGAGCTTAATAAGGTGAGCCTGTGTTTGGTGCCTGGCTGACACAGTCTATTCCTTTAAGTTTGTTTGTTTGTTTGTTTTTTGTTTTTTGGGGGTTTTTTTTTGGCAGGTATCATTTTGCCTAATAGAGTGTCAGACTTCATATATGCAGTACATAGGTTTGGATCATTTTGAGCTGGAGGAGCACAGTCCTCGTGTAGAAGGAATCTAGGCATGAAGTAAAAATTTTCAACATTACAGTGCTATGGAAAGTGTATTCTGTGACCAAGAAGACTTTTTACTGTCTGAGAGTCACTCTTAACAAGATTTCTTTTACTAATTCTTTGAAAATTTTTGTTTAAATTGTATTCCAGTATGGACTTGAATTAGAGTTCTAAGTCTGGATTCAGATGCTAAGTATTGCCATTCTGAGTGTGAGGAAAAGCACTGATAAAGCAGCCCCAGAACTGTTGCTCTGAGTTGCAGAGCCAATTCTCAGATGGGCTGTTTTATCATGTTGGTTTTCTTTGGCTTACTTCTCAATGAAGGCAAATATTTGGCATATTTGCTCACATTTGTTTTTTAACTGGCTAAAATAGGAATGCCTAGAACTGAGCAGCACAATGTTTTCCCAGCACCTCTGAAAGCTCAGCCCAACTGCAGCATATTGCAGCAGTGCTGTGCCAAAATGATTCCTGCCACATCTTCTCCTTACCAGGCTGGAGCCATTTGTGCCTTCCCCTCCTGGAGCAGGCAGATTCCTGCCTGTGCTCTTCCACACTCCAGCAGAGCTATGGGGAAGGAAAGTTAGCAGTGGTTTGGGTTGTCTTCAATGCTGCAAACTCATTGGCCTTCCCTTCAGATATTTTTTTTTTTTTTGTTATCCTCAAATAAGGAAGTCTAATCTTATCATAAGGTTGAAATTTTGCAGAGAAAGCAAGGAAATGCTTTTTACATCTCAGCATTTCAAACTTGGTTGGAACTAAAATAGCATGGCAAATACCTACTGCATCATATTTGTAACACAGGCTGGGAACTGGCTTTTTTCTATAGCACTGATTTTTTTTTTTATTATATATTTTGGTGTGTAGTACTTTGATCACTCATAAAATAGTATTACTTGCTTTTAATATACTCCATCACATCTTTTTTGATATGCAGTTAATCTGACTTATTTTTTAGAGAGATTCCTAATTGATTTTATGATATAACTTTATTTCAGCTGACCAAAGTAATTCTGGCATATTGTACTGGACATTTATATTAAAAAAATGACTTGATAAATTTTACTGAAGCACACCTTTTTCCCCTGAAAATATATGAGTAGTTTGTTAGTGTGCCGCCCTGAGGAGCAGTGTATAGGTTTCAATGAATAATGGTGTGATGCCTTAAACAGCCAAAAATAATGATACTGTAATTAATAGGGAAAGTGCTACTTTTATTCAGATAAATAGGTGAGTCCTATTGTATGGCAATGTATAGGAACCACTTCCTTGGAGACCAAGTATAACATGCTTGGCAGGACTAAGGAGATTAAAATAAGAGACAGAAATAAACAAAAAGAGAGGTCAGAAACACAAGTGAGGAGACCCAGGGGGGAAAGGGTGATTCCAGAGAGAATCAATACTTATCCTGCATGTTGATATTTTCAAAAATTGTTTGATAAAGGACTACTGTTTGGAAGATAGAATCCTTTCTCTCCCCCTTCCACCCCCATGCTTTTCTTTCTATGCATCATTAGGGAAATACCCAAATCACGAGACAAAATGAGGATGTAAGTGAATGTTAAATATGTTGGGCAGAATCAGCTTTCACCTGTTCTGTTTTATTTTTTTTTTCCCAAGCTGTGAGCACTCTTTAATTACAAGGTTAAAAAAAAATCCCACACATTTAAGACTGGTAACATATGTTGTTGTCAGCATGCATTTAGCACCTGCAGAAATGAACATGGGAAATGTGACAGCCCATAGGTAGAACACCCACTGCGCTGGCTGGGGGAACTGTCAACAAATCTTACTTTGTTAATTTTTTTCTTATTTTCAAAAAAATCCAAGGAAAAAAGCTTAATAGCACAGGTGTTCTGAGCGCTATAGGAGGATGTAATGGGGAAGAGGCAGTAACCCTTTTTAATGCAAGCCTTTGCTCACACTAATACGACTGAAAAACAATGCTTTTTTTATTACAAATTAAAATCACAAGACCAGATCCTACAATCATTTATTAGTAAATTTTTCAGGAGTGTTGCCATTTATATTGGCCCTGCTTATGTTCCTGTTTCCTTCTGCATATCTTTCCTCTTTCAAACCCCTTTTTCTTCTTTGTTTCTATTTCTCATTTTAATCTTCTTGCACAATTCAAGCACATTATCGAGATTACCCAGCGAGGAGGCAGGCACTGGGGTGAGGCTTTGTGGGATCAGGTCCCTGGTGATTATGATCCTATTGCTTCTCCAGAGAAGTGCAGCTCCTGCAAGGGACACGGATGTTTCTCCTGTGTGGATTTGCCAGCAGGTGTTGCTGTGTAACTTATCACCCACCCTGCTCAGATGGTGAAAGCTCATTCTCACAAGCTATGATACCAGCTGTCCTGTAACCTCCTGGATTATTCTTCTAAAAAAGTCCCCAGATATGAACTATAGATGCACCATGTGCTGAAGAAAAAAAATGTAGGCTTGCTTGACCTTTAATTTGTAATTTATCCACATATCTGCAATATCTTTATTCAGGCTAAAATTGAACATGGTTTTGCTGGAGTGGAAGAAATTAAAAGAATTGTTGAAATAATGTTGGGCAGTTTTAATGATATTTCTACTGATAATCTGTTTTATATGTATTACAACAACGTCCAGAGATTCTGGTCCCTCCACTGATTTGATGCCCTTTCCAGCAGATATCTATTTCTGGATAGGGAACGAGGATCTCCAGTCCAAATGCTTGCAATTAACGCAATCTTGCACCAAGTAAAATGGACACACCTTTTCTTAGAAGTACTGGGGTGAAATTGATGGTATCAAAAAATTCTCTTTGAAAATACCTTCAATTGCACAATTCCTGTGCAAACAGCTGTGTAACCTGTGGGATCTACCTAAGCTTTGTGTCAGCGGGACCATCGGTCCAAACAGCACAGCTTTTTCAGCCTTCCTGCCTGATCTCTGCCTGGACTGCAAAAAAGGAATTCACTTGTGTTCACTGGTCATTTTTGGTGGATATTTGTCCACTAGATTGAGACTGAGAACATCGATTTCAACTGTTGAGGTATCACTGTAATATCTTGGTTTTTAGTTAGAGTGTTTGGTCAGTTACTATTTAAAAATAAACTATTCTGTTTCTGTGACTCTGCATAGGGGTTTTCTGCCAGTATCTGTTTTGATAATGTTTGATTTTGACTTACTAAAATGCTTTGCACTCATGTTGGTGCAGACATGGGAAAAATATAGAGTTATTATCTATAGTTAGATAGAGGCAAAGAGAAACCTTTTCCTCCTTTGTGTAGGAGGTGGAGTCAGAGCCTGCAGGTGTTTCCTGGATCTGGTGCTTTTCAAGAGAGCCAAGGGTTTTCCTGTCCCCTTCACAGTGTTTTCCCTGGACTTTGGTGCTGGTACACCCCAGTCCTAATGGATATCTGAGTCCTACTGACTCTTGGGACTCAGTCTGGTCCTTGGTGTGCTTCTGAAAGATCTTGGAAGCAGCTGTAGTCTCCTCAGGGTCTCACATCAAAGAAGCTCTGAGCTGTGTCACAGGGCTGTGTGGTGCCTGGACCTAGCTTGTACCTGCCACAAGGAAGGTGATGAAGGTGATGCTGTGACCTCCAGGATGGAAGCTGAGATGCCAGCAGCTGATGGGAATGTTCTGTCCCTGATACAAACCCAGCTGGACAGGAGTGGGGAAACCTCTTGGTGTTTCATTTGATGAGTTGCTTGTTGTGTACAAGCTCTAGGTGAGGGAGAGAACTGAAATTTTGTCAGCTTTTCTCTTTCTTAGATCAGTTCTTCATCTTTAATTCCAAGTGCATATCCTTCTTAAACAAATTAATTGCTTTGGAGAATGACCTCCAGCCAGAGAGATAAATCGGACTTTTCTTCCTGTGTTACCAGTATATATTGCAGTGTAATGTACCAAATTCAGGACAAAAGAGCAGCTTTGGCAACTCTGCTGCTCCAGAGTTCTTCTAGAAGAAAACTAGAGACTTAAAACTTTGAATTAAACTTACAGTGCTGAAAAAAACACTGCAGTAGTGAATCCAGAAAAGCTGTGTGTTGGCTATTGGTGTTGAGCTAAGTTAATATTTTGAGTAATACAAAGCTAATGTATAAGGCATTACTTTAAAGAGAAACTCGAGCAAGTTTATAGAAGCTTTTTGCTGTGGTGTTAACTGTGACTCCAGTCTGACTCATACCTATTCAGAAAGTGCAGAAAACGTTACTAATGAATATGGAATATATAAGGTCATATTTCATATATTCAAAATAGTCTGTGAGTGCACAGAGTGTTTTGCTACCATGGAAGTAGACAGGATGGCTGGAGCTACCCCAGGGACGGCAGCACTCCCCAAGCCAGAGGTGTGACAGCTTCAACTCTATAAAAAAGGAAAATACATTTAACAGTCTACCACAAGCAGTGGAAAACATAACAAACTAAAACCTGTCACAGGAGCAGCTGTGGGGTGTGGAGCTGCAGCACAGAGGAGCCAGGGGCTGTGTTTGGGGAGGCTGGTGTGCCCTCGCCCCGGGAAAGGCGCGTTTGGCACCTGGGAGCCGAGGTCAGGCAGAGCTTGCTGGGCTCCCAGAGGGGCTATCAATGTAACGAGGATCTGTTTGCAGTAATCGGTGGCAGCGTTGACAGAATGTTCCCAACCATCTGCTCGAGGGGATGGCGTTAACTCTATCAAATCCTCGTGTTTTAAGAACGCTGATCTCCGCACCCAGGAGGATTGGTGACAGGGAGTTCTTGCCAGGCCTGCATTAGGCTGCCTTCATCTCATCACCAAATACACTAATGCCCCCTAGACAAGATGCTAAATATCTGTGAAATTAGAGAAGCAGAATTATGGAAAGGAGGAATAAAACACAGAAATTTTCCTTCTTCCCTACTTTCTGTTGCTGTTTTTTTTTTTTTTGTTAAAATATGGGTGTTTTCTTCATCGCACAAATGTAATTTTCAAAAAATTTATCATCATTCACTACAGAGACAAAGAGAACACTGTGTTTTACTTCTCCTGATAAAGTGACTGAAATATATATACAGGCCTTTTAGTAACCCTGTTGCATCTCTGCGCTTAGAAGAAGTTACTGGATTTGGGAAAACAGTCACATTTTTAGCAAATGCTGAGCTGGTTAGCAGCTTTACACAGAATATGCTAATAGTTTTAACAGCACGTTAAGGAAGAGCTGATATTTTGCCCTGTGTGTTAAGGGCACAGAACATTACCTTGAAAATGAAAGAAATGAATCAGTGCAAGGGTTCAGGAGATATGCAAAGTATTTTAATCATTATAGAGAAGGGATCTTGGATACAGGGTTACTCCCAAGGATTAGGGTTAGACAAGTGATACCAATGTGCCTTGACTTCTTGTGCTGCCAGCGAGTAGGCGGTGAGAGGCTCCTCCAGGACATCTCTAGAAAAGCACAACTTATTCCTTTGCCCACAGCAAGTGTGTGTAGGAGATCAGCCTTTGTGAATATCTTCCTCCTCTTCTTCATGTGAGTCATCCCCCTGACATCTCTTGAAGTATTCCTGTGATCTTTGTAGTACTGGGAGGCGCAGACTGTGTTTGGTTTACATGTCAAGCATTGGGAGGGGGCACAGGCCAGGAGCTGCCCCCAGCACCAGCTGGGGAGCAAACCTTGCACTTCAAAATGGACTCATGGCAGGTCAGAGTCTATTTGGGATATTGGGGATGCCTCTGTGCAAACACACGTAAGAACAGGTAACAAGCTGCCCAGCAGCTGAGAGGGGAGGAGCACAGTGAGCGGAGGTTACCCAGGTATGTAACTTATTTCTGAGCATGCTGGGTCAGATTATGGTCCTGCCCCACAGTCCAGCATCGTGTGCCCACTGGCACTTGGCAGCATACAGGTATAGAATGTATGACCTAGGTGAAGCAGATGTGACTTTTTCCATGATATTCACCTTTGAGTGACAAGGGGTTCAGGCACTGTATCCAGACTGTTGTATATCATAGCAAACACCTCTCAGGATTGCATCAAGTCACTTTTCCCTTTTGAAAATCAGATCTTATTTTAGGAGATCAGTTGTATGATTTGATTAGTTAAACTGATAACACACATTCTTTGTGTGTTCACAAGCTGCTGCTTGATATTTGTATAAAAAGCGCATTTGCTTTTTTGTGTTGTGAGAAACAGTGACTAATAGAACCCTCCTCCTCAGGATTCATGACCTTACTGATCTCAGTGAGGCCAAGATGTTCCAGACAGAAGCTGCTTTGTATGCTGGTTCATCTGTGCTGCTGTTCTCCACCCTGTGAAGGGTGGTCAAGATGTGGGTACATATCAGCTTCATGTGGTAGCAGAATTATGTTCTTTCATGTTCATTTGCCAGTGATTACTAATATTATTTGCCTTTTTACTGGTAGTGAGCTCTGAATTGAAAACCAGAGTACAATTCAGTAATTTCATGTTTTAGTTTCTTTGGAGCTCTTGGTTGAACTGTGTCATTCTAGAAACTTGCTACACTTCACTTTAGCAGTTTCTTCAAAAATTCCTTCTTCCAACACTGTTTCTGACCTTAAGCAGGAAAGCAGCTAGTACTGGGGTTGGTATTGGCTTAGCAAACATGTCTTCCAGAGACAGTAGTGTCTCATTTTTATAGGCTCTGATTACTGGAAAACAGTGTTCTCATTTTTGGTTTGTTTTTTTGTTTTTTTTGTTTTTTTTTTTTTTTTTCTGAGAATAGGTTTCTCCACTAGTGATAGAATTAGAAATTTGAAATGGCTACTGGTTTAAGTTCTGAAAGTATTTTGGAGAATTTAAAAACTTTTTAAGCTTCATTTCCTTTAATTTTCTAAGATTTTGCCCTGGGTTATAGCTCTATGGCAGCTGCAGAATTCCAGGTTTGAAGGTGAACAGCCCAAGTACCAGTAAATGTCCAAATTCATGTAGTGATGATGTGAGGGAGAATATGCACAATTTGTTTCAAGTGCTCATTGGGTAAAGGCACAATGCCTTTATACTTATTTGGCATCTTGAAAGCTATTTTAGCAACTCTGGGCACTGTGGGATATTTCAGAGTACCATACACAAAAAAAAAAAAAAAAAAAAAAAAAAAAAAAAGAGCAATATGCAAAATTAATAAATAACTAAAATTTTCTCCTTGGCCCCACTGAAGGTAAATTTGGGTTCCTTTGGGGTTTAAGTCTCTGAGACTTGTCAGTTCCATTTGTTGTCATGACCTGGTACAGATCTAAGAAAATAATGGTGTTCTTTTTTTCCCATTTTTGTGAGAATGTTCAACCTAAAACCTTCTATCATTACTGGAGAACGTGGGGTGTATGCAGCAATTCCTTCATCTTCTTAGAGACAAGGTAGGAGAGGTGCTGACACCTAGAAAAAAAAAATAGGTGAACTTGTGGGTTGTACTATCTGAATTCGGTGATACTGATGTGCTAAGCATCTCTTGTAGCGTGCAAATTGTCATTCCAGCATGTTGCGATCAAGTATGTCAGAATAAGACTTATTATTATTGTTGAACCTGTTTTTTTCTCCTGATCTGAAAAAAAACCAAAAAAACAAACCAATAGTGACAAGTTGAAAATTCAATGTTGTTTATTTTGTTGGGGTTTTTTTTTATTTGGGAGAAGACGTTAATTAAAAGGGAGATTTGTGTGTTTTAGTGAGGGAAGTGCTTGAGGGCTTTTGCTTGTCCCTTTAGTGCATCTCATCTCCCGCCCTTGGAGCTCATTTTTTCAGCTGCTTCAATGAGCACACACATCGTATTTCATCTCCTGTGACTGCTTCACTGAGTTCCCTCAGTGTGCCTCTTGTGTTCATCTTCCATCCTGCTCTGCCCACCCCTTCAGCTCACTAATGTACAGAGGAAGGGATCCTCACAGCTATGAATGACGCTTCTTCAGTGAAATATTTAATATTTGCACTTGTTCATTATTATTTCATTTTGCTTTTATATTAAAGGTAAATGTAGGTGTTTTTCTACTGTCCAGTTGAGCACCCTACCCATTCAACTTAATTTTCAGTCTCTCCTCACCTCTGTGAGAAAATTAGGAAAACTTAAAATTAGAAGTACTTGGACTGGAGGCTATCTTTTTAAATTTTGCTATATTTTCAAAAAATTTTTATGGAAATACATACAATGAAAAGAGCAATTACATGCACAGCATGTCAAATAACTGCTATTACAGATGTAGAGAATTGAGACAGTACTTGGAAGATTTCTGGTAGTAAATGGTATTCTGAAATATAAGTAATCATCTTGTGCTCTTTTGTTTTACTATACTAAGCATTGTCTGGTATAGTAAAATACATACCAGTTAACAGTTCTGATTGCATATTAGTGATGCTTGAATTACTTTTCAATGAATATCTGCTTTGATTTTATTTCTGTGCTTTTCAGGTTAACAAATTTTCTTTGCCCAATTCCTTGAAAAAATATGGAATTTAATTTTTAAAAAAATTAGATGTCCAGATGAAAACTCAATAGATGGTCACACTGAAAACTTCTATGTGGAGGGAACAAGGACAAACTGACCATCAAAATCACATTTTTCAAATTTTAAACATAGGAAACAGAATAAAATCTCTATGAAAATTGTGTTGTAGTAGAGTAAAAAGTCATTAAAACATGAAAGGAATTGATTACTTGGCTTTGTTTTTTATTATTATAAAAATGTGGTTTTATCTGACTAAAGTAAGTTTGAAGAAGTTATTTGCTGAAGTCATGCATTGAAAATACAGTCTTAGTTGCCTTATAAATTACATATACTTTGTATTTTCATGATGTGACATGTTAAACTTGAGGCCCTTTTTGCTTTGTCATCTTAATTTTTGTAGTTTGTCAAACTTGTAGTGAAAATATGCAAATAATTTTAACTGTATAGAGATCCTGCTTTTGTATCCCATTCCATTTGAGATTTCTAAATTCTCATTTGTTTTAGAATGCTGTTTGTGAAAAGAATTCCACAAATCCAAAATTCCATCCTAGATTTTAGGGCCTTAAACCTTAAATACTCTTCAGATTAACCAAGATTCATGTTGATGTCCCTTGTGAAATGTGTTGAATTTAGTTCTGATTCTGTTGATAATTGGATATTGGGCAAAACCATGGTGGGAACAGAGAACCAAAATGATTAATAGCACAAGTCCCTCAGGGATTGTATAAAATTGGTCACAGTAAAAATTGTCACTCTTTCAAAGTATGTTAAAATTTTAAGTACTCTAGAACTATTGTGTGATGGCTTCCTATTTCTAAGTTATTTTTTAGGACTTATTTATATTTTCAATGCATGGAGACCTGTATCTTCTTGGGAGGATTTTTTGATAGGTGTAATTTCTTTGAATTAGTTGCAATGATGATTTTGAGAAGCAGATTATTTATAGAGCCAACACGTCGACATACTATCAACCATTTAAAAAAAAAGACTAATAAGGTTAATTGTCATATGAACCCTCCTCTGTCGTCTGAAATCTGTAGGCTTTGATTGTTTCTCTGGGGGAAACTCTGCCCAGATGGCATTTTCCTCAAGGCCCTGACCCACAAGAGGCCTGTGGAGATGGAGAACAAGGTGCATCTCCACAGACTAATTAATTTACTATTATAGCACCTGTTCCAGAATAGATAGGGCTGGAAAGGAAAACAGTCCCTGGGCACAGTGGTAGGCTCACTGGTAAATGGATTTGAGCTGATTATATTAAGCTGATGCTTTGATCATCTAAAGGCGTTAAAATGGAAATATGTTTTTGCTGGCTGTTGGCCTCCATGTGAGTGCAGTTTGTATTATAAGTGAGCAGAAAGGAAAGAGATGGTTTGGACTCACACAAATATCTTTTTAAAAGTGCACTCCCTACCTTTCAAATTCAGGAATATTAACATACAGAAGCATTGTGAGCATTTCCTTAGATATTTCAGTATTTGTTCATATTCCAAGTCATCAATATGAAACCCTAGAAGCCCACCCGTTTTCTGTCATCCATAGGGTGTCAGTACATATTCTTACCCCTGATTAAAACATGTTTGGGGTCTTCAAGGAGTTGAATTATATTTGTGGGAAATAGGAGTAACCTCTTCAATAAAATCTTGGCAAACTGTGCAATTGAATTTTGATCAAATGGTAACAGGCAATGGCAAATCCTTGTGTAAACATTTCTGGGTAGTAAGTGGATTTACAATGTGTTAATCTGTACTCACTTTCACTTTATTGCCATTTGGATTCCCAGAAGGATTAGCTGTAATTTTATTGGCCCTATGAGGCTATATTGCCATTTCCCTTTTCAAATCAACTCGGTGATTTTTTTCATTTTATTTATTTAACAAGCATGGATCCTATAAGCTGTAGGGTAAAATTAATTGACCCTTGCCATTATAAGGTTAAAAGTGTGTGTAATTAAGGTTCTGTTAAATAATACATTCTTTAAAGCAGCAGCAAATTTGTAACAAGCTACATCAAAACTAAGTATCATCTACAGTATGAATGCACAAGGCAAAAGCCCTTCCAAATTACAGAAATATTTCCAAATGCACACATTATTTTTAAAAACAAATTTACAAAATATTGTATAATCAGTAAATTTATCTATGTTATCATAAAAATGGTAGCATTTTCAAGGTAAGGAGCAATACATAAACAGGATTCTAGATTCTTGTGGGATTTCTTTTAACAGCAATGTGGCATTCCAATCCCTCATGGAGCAATAAAATTCAGCAACTTTTGGTGGGTAGTTTCTTTATGAAAAGTTGTCTTCTCAGACAGTTGACATTGTTTGTAACAAATAGCAGAAAGAAAGTAGATAATCATAGCACAGTAGATTGATTTAGAACGAAGGATAGTGTACAGTTAGATTTTTCTCAAGCAATATTAAAGCTATTTCCCATATGGTTTCATTTTGCAATATTTTTTTGCACCCTTGAGCATCAAGGTACAGCAAGAGAGAAAAATATAGTAGCTTCAAATAGGGATATAAAAATGCCTAATTGCTATGCAGAGAAAGCATCTGTTAAATTTAAAGATTGATTTTGGAGTTAAAAGAGCTCCCAAAGATCAACAAAAGACAACAGAATTGCTTCCCTTACCTGTTGATGTGATTAACTCTCTACAGATGGAACCCTAGCAAATGCATGGATTTGTAAATTCATCACTTTTAACTAACCTAAAACCTCCCTAAAACCTTGTTCCATTCTTTTTTCCTTCCCTCCTTCCTCGATTTATAAATCTTCTTTTAAAATACAATACGTTTCCTCAGAAAAAGAATAGTGTCTCTTTCCATCTGCTTCATCAGATACTCTAAAATGGGGGGGTTGATCCATACTTACTTTCTCTTTGCTGCAGAAGGCTTCCAAGCCCTATTCCACTTCTGTTTTTGGCATGTGGTTTCTGCTGTTGGCTCATTTCTTCTTTCTGCTGATCAGCAGAGTCTTCTGAGCAGCTCCTCAATGGGCAGAGGAACAGGAATGTCCCTGTCAGTGTGAAACATTTGTACTACTCTTTTGGGCTCCTAAAAATAGCAGGCGATTAAGCCGCTTTTTTAAAGCCCAGAAGTAGGCTCTTGAGATCATCAATCATCCAAAGAAACATGGAGGTTTTATCAGATACATGAAGCTTGGAACAAGCCACTTGAGAGTCTGCCAGAACATTAAACCAGAGAAATCTAGAAATAGGCATAAACTCCAGGCTAGAGGCTTTCCTCTGTTTGATGAAAATTATTCACAGAAAAAAATTCAAGTTTCTCTTTGCACAAAGAGAAGGAATTTTTTAATCTTAAGTCTGCATAGCTACAAGTATACCTAGAAAAAACAGTTTAGGAAAGGGAAAACAAAATGAAGAGAATGCCCAAGGCAGAAATGACTGTAAAGGCCTTGGCAAATAAAGAAACATCTGGTGAATGCAAGACATCTGTTTGTGGGCTTGGGTTTTCCAAGCCACTCATTAACTGCTACAGTTGTGAAATCAGCAGGTATTAGTTAGATTGTTAGTGCTCTTTTTTTCTTTTTTAAATTCTGCTTTTGCCATTTGATTAAGACAAGTGACTGAGAGCAGAGCACTTGTTATGAAGGTTTCCAGTGGATTGTTCTAAAGGTGCTGAAGCAAAATGTCAGTTAAATTTACTCACAACTTTCTGTGATGTTCACAGCTTTTGGTTCCATTATGTATGAAGGAAGAAAGTACTTTCAAAACCATCCAATAATATTCGTAAATAGCATTTTTCATTTCATATGGTGTGATTCAGCCTTAGTGCAGATGAAGCAATTTTTCTGAAAATGGTGAGGAACTAGGAAGCTGGGCAGGTGGAAGATATTAATCTATCAGGATTTTTTAAAGAAACCTGGCTGTTGTTTTAGTTACATGTGCACTGAGCAAGAATAATGCAGAGGATCAGCATTTGTAGCCACTGCATCTCTCCACCAGTAAACTTAGTGCCTATTTGTTTGTTTATTGAAGTGGGTGATTCTCAGTCATGTCAGCCATAAGCAGAGATGGGACTATTTTAATTTTCAAATTGATAAATATAAGGCTTGGTTATTTTCTGAAGAGTACAAGGCCAAGCTTTTTTTTAATCACAATATTTAAAATTTACAGTGGTTATTTCAGATTGATATTTGGAAGGTTGTTTGCGGCTTCCTATTAAGATAAATGTACTGATTAGACATATCTGTCTGCAGCAATGCAGGAAAACCAACCAGACTATCCTGAGGAGCAGATGAATATGGGAGAAGTTTCACACTCCCATTTATACTGATGGCACAGAAAGCAAGCTGCATTATCTGGGTGTAGGTGTACACAGATGTAGCACCTGTGAAATGCTACAACTAATAAGTTCAGTTGTTAAGCAGGAGTAAATTGTTGTCATCTCTCCAGTTCTGTTTAATAAAAATTGTCTAAAAGTTCATTTCATTCCCTGAAACAGAGAGAACCAAGACAGCTGAGTTTTTTACAGTTCTATTAATAATATGATGAAACATAAAACATCTTCTGAGGAGTATGAGCTATGGGAATTTTATTAATCTCCTGAACTGGAGCTGTAGAGGCTTAGGAAGCTTAAATCAAGGGCATCCAAATTTTGCCCAACTGAGGGCTGTGTTGGCATCTTGTCTAGAGCTTGAGGGTTGAATCTCATTGATTATTGCTGAGCTCCTCTAACACAGAGCTGCAGCTCATGCAGATAAGCTCAAAATTGGAGAGTAAAACATTCCTGGTACCTGCACTAGTGTGTGGGTAGGGGGGTGGGTTACATTATAATAATTATGAATGCAATGGAAAGTATTGATTTTTTTTTTTTTTTTGTTTCACACCTCAATAGTGTTCTTGTTCACTGATTTCAGGACAAGCTAGTTTGAAATGTAAAATTCAAACTTTTTTCTTTCTGTTTAAGGTGTCAGCAACAGTAAGTCTCTGTATACAAACATGAAGTGATCTGACCTAACCTGTGTCTGTCATTTCACTTACTGAGTCCATGTCAAATTGTGAAGATCTTATTCCTTCTGGTCAACTCTGACAATGCATAAAGGATCACATAACAAGTAACCAACAACAAATTAACAGGAAAAAAATTGCTTTAATTTTAGGCACTGAATACAGTAAGTTTCTTTTTTCCCTTCCTGATGGCCACCTGTAACAGAAATATACAAGGTCATCTTGCAGTTGCAGGACACTGGTGCTGGTATTGAACTTTGCTCCAGAACTTCTGTATTGAACCTGAAAGTTCACAAAGAAATGTTAATTTAAGCAGAAGTGTGATTTTCTTTCTGGTTCTTTTCATGAGAAGGTTTTCCTGCTGTTCCACATTCATCTACTGAGGGCTGTAGAGCCACCCTTTGAACAGTGTCCAAAGTGTTCCATATTCAAACCAGCTAGAGTAGCAGATTCAGACTCTAGGACAACAGGAAGAGGATTTCTGTTTCCCATTTCTGATATCATTATCTCTACCATAAATTATAAAAAAAACTTTGCCAAGGTTAGGGGTGATTTTCTGCCTATAAGCCTTTTAGAGCTTCTGGTAATTTGTTTGGTTTCATGCACGCATTTCACTTGTGGTGCCAGTGCACACCATGTCTCAGATTACACCTGTTGAACACATTGGTAAATAATTTTGATTTATTTAGAGCAGAAATTCAGATTTTCAGGGTTCCAGAAACAATTCTATTGCAGATAATTGCAAAGCATAGTCTGGTCAAATATTAAAGCATGGGTATATGGATGTTTGATGAATTTATCACTCTGCCTCTTGAATTTGTTATTGGTTATTTTCAGTGATAAACCTGAAGTGTTTTATCTTTTATGTGAAATGAAAAATATATTTACAAGAAATATACTACTGAGGCTTAGAATCTAAATAGATGGGTATTCATTGAAGTGTTCCCATGGACAATAACTTTTTATTTCTACAAGATTTTCCTCTTTCTTTTAGGTAGGTATAAAGACAAGGAGGTGCATATCAAACAGCCATGTAAGATAAAGGGATGATTTGAACGGAGGGGTTGGAAAACAGGGATTTTATTTCAAATAGAAGAAAGTAGCTTTATGTGCAGGTGGATTGCAGAAGGGTTCCCTCTTCTGAAGCCCATCTGGGAAGTTAGTTTAGCTCTATTGATGTTTGAGACTCTTTCTTTCATCACAACCACATGCCAAGACAATAAGTAATTGAACTGCGTGTTTTGCCTTTTTAAAAAGGTGTAATCTCCTTCTGAAGTGTAGAGAGATGTTTTGCAGGATTTTTCTCATTTATCTCTCACTGCACCATGCAGGCGGGGTTTGGAGCCTAGGCTGCAGAATCTCTTTACCATCTCTTTGATGAACACCTGCTTCTGATGTACAAATGTGTATCTGCTGAGATGCAAAATTGAAATAATTTTAACAGTATAAGAATAATTAGGAATCTCTTTTAAAGGTCCACCTGTTCAAAATACTGGTTTGTTTATTTCTACATTGCATAACGTAGGCAGAAGTTTAGCAGTTATGATTTCGTAGGCATTGTTTTTCTGTATTTTAACCTTAAAATGAAAGTATTTATAACTACAAAGGAATCACAAGTTAGATTCCAATTCGTATATTCTCTGAAAGCTATTAAAAGAATAAATACTGTCTTTTACAATGAGGTGTCCTTTCTGTTTTCCAAAATTTAGAAGGTAAAAACAGATACAAGTGCAACTTTTTTCACTTTTTTTTGTGCTACAGCCATTTATTTTACAAGAACAGAAGCATCTCTTTCGCAAATATTCCTCATAAAATAAGTAGATAGTATAGAGTTTTGGAATTATTTGATGCTATGCATGGTCTACCTTAAAAACAGAAAGAAACAGATTTTAAATATGGATCATTAATTAATTGACCTATTGCTTAAAATGTAAATAATTGCATTTTGATAATAAATGGATCAAAATTTCTAACAATTTTTTTCTAATTTACTATATTGCTCATTAAAGAAAAATTGAACAAGCCTTAAAAACTTAAATTTTAAATTTAAATAATATTCATAAATAAATGTGAAAATACACCCCTTAGTTCTTAACTCAGGTCACCTTATTACAGACTTGTATCCCTATGTCAGTGGGAGACATTTTGAAGTCCAGTTAAAGACTGTTGTGAGTGATTTATCTGCATAAGATGGAGTGAATATTTACAATTACAATGTAGTTTTTAAAGTTGGTTACCTATTTATATGCCCTAATTTAATTTCAAAGTGAGAACTGAAGTATATCCAAAGTAGAGAAGCAACAATTTTTCACTAAATAATACCCCTTTTAAAATACACCAAGTAAACAAAGTGTGATAAATGTAATGAAAAGGGCAAATCTCAAATATTTAGGCTTGGCTTATTCTCACTGGTGCTGGTTCTAATTCATTGAGTTTATTGGACAGCAACATTCACAGACAAGTAGGACTAGTTGTTGACTCTTAAATAAATTCTATAACTTTCATATTTTAGTGAAATTATCTGACTCAGCTGAAGAGATTTCCCACTAATTTCTACTCCTATCTCAAATCCTTTCACAGCTATTGATCTCACGTAACCCTTTACAGAAGGTTATTCCATTCTTTAGCAGAACAATGGAATAAAACTCACTCTTAACTCTAATGAACCCAGTAAATGATAGTTACGAATTCAGGGTTTGCAAGTTGCTTTTGTAGCACCTTGCTTTCGTCTGCTTCAAGCTTGCAAAATTTTGACTATTTAAGAAATATTGCTCAACTGGTTTCTGCTCACAGCTAAAATGTTTTATGGTTTATTTGAAAGTTGAAATAAAAATATTTCTGGGCATTTTGTACAGGAAAGAAATAGACACAAAATAGTTTTTTTTTATTTTCTCCATATCAAGGGAAATACAATACCAAGAATTTATTCTGTTTCAGTTATAAAGGAGGAGCCTGAAGCACAGGCACAATCACCTGTGAATGGACCCTTTGACTTAACTCAGGGAAATAATTTTTGTCCTTATTTAAGCCATAAAAATTAGTGGGTTTTGTATTCTAAGATTTTTGTAGAGCTTTAGTAAGGACTTTGAAATTTACAACAAAATTCTCCTGATGTGGAGCACTAAATGCTTTCTTATTTTGACACATATTTTTCATCCATGTGTCCTTCAGTTTCATCACTAATTTTTTTTCCTAAAAACCTCTGGTTATGAAAAGTTATTTATGTCAAATTAATGAACCATACTTAAACTGACTGCACTCTGAGTCACACCTGACACATCTGTCACTCAGGGTGCCACAGCACGCTGGGAGCTCCAGGGCCGGAGTGAACGTGTGCCAATGGCAAAGGCTACCAAGAGACTGGGTGGGCATGGAGGCTGGAACAGGACCTTTGCCGATGTCAAGAAAACTTATTGTCTCCATTGCCATACCTTGAAAATCTTCTAGCTGTTTGCTGTGCCACAAGAGCATTAAAATAAGAAATACAGTACAGGCATTGCCCTGAAAGCAGAAGTACCAAACGGAGAGAGATAAGTTAAAATTGCAAAAAAGGGCGGCAGTTTCAGTGAAACTTAGATATTTTTTGATTGATTTATTGTTTATTAGTATTTATTACTTAATTGTTTGCTTTTTAAGTTATTTCACTGCGGTATTTGCTCATTAAAAAGATTGAAGTATTTTTAAAATGCATATGAATTTTTTTATTTGAAATTATTGCATTATCTCAAATTTGATTGAACAGTTTAAGAATTTCAAATTTAAAGCAAAATATATAATATTCAATCAAATATTAACATTTAATTTTTCATGATAATGTAAAAATAGTGAAAAAAGAAATCTGGAAAATAAGTATTCATCTAGCTTATGAAATGAGTATTGAAGAGAGGATGAAATTTTTTGAATTGCTGAAAACAAATTTGGATACAATTACAGTGTTCTACAGAAACATGGAGAGAAGCAAGATAATTTTTTAAAAAATGTGTCTGTATTCCTTGGTTCATGCTATTCTACATGTTTTAAGCTTTGATTTTAGAGAGAATTTCTGGGTTTTTCCTGTGGCAGTGATACAGATGTCACAGTGCAGACAGACACCCTGTCATGTTGAATTTAGTCTTGCGGAAAGGTGTCCCCAGACAAACAATAACAGCAGCAGAAGTGGGACTGCCATGTTCCTACATCACCTCCTCCACAATGAGCACTTCACAGTCTACTTGCAGCCATTTACAGTCAAACCTAATTAAACACGAGCACGTTTTTCTTCCTGCTAAAAGCAAACAACCCATGTATAATGGTTATATTGTTAACTTTAATAAAAAGCTACAAACTGTGAAGGATGAGATTCCAACAGCAAGGTTAAGTCAGTGATGTATGTACACAGAGTTTTGGATTCAGTGTGTTGTTTAACAGTTCAGTTTGAAAATAGAAAAAAATTCCTTTCTCCATCATTTTTCTATTTTTATACTCAGGCGATGCAATGAATGATATGTCCTTTCCTTAGAAAACCCAACTTACTGGTTAAAACTGAGTATATGTGTGTACCATAACATGTGTGAGTATAAAGAATTTAGTGGGAAGAAATTCATTGAACATTAGAACATATTTAAACATTGACTCTTTTTTTTTTTTCTGAACATATGAAGAAAAATTTTAGAAAACTTGGAAGTGATGCATAACTTCAAACAACAGTTGGTGGGGCATAGGAAGAGGGTCTTAAATACTTGCAATTTAAAAATTAGTATGGTAAGGGCAAGATAAAAACACAAAGAAAACTTGATCATTAATACTGAGGAGACTTTGATTTGGTGCTTATTTGTTACTTGCATGAGGCTGCATGAAATAAATACCAAGATGAAGATGAGGTTTTAACTGAACACGAGTCTCACTCACCAGGGTTAAAATGCCAAGTGAACATTGCCTGGTTGTTTTTAGGGCCTTCCCTTCCATAACATGTTCTGTACTTTCTCTCCACTTAGTTCTGCTCATTAAGTAGCATCAATTATTCTGGTGGGTGTTCAGTCTAGGATGGATTTTGCTTCCTTCTGCTTTTTTTTACAGATTGCTGAAATCTGTAAAATATATTGATTCATGGAGAGATGCTGGTTTAGGGTTGTTTCAGGAGTAGGAGTATCTCTCTTTGCTGTGGTTCTATGGGAAGAAATTCCCACAAGACTTTTCTCATGAGAGATTTATGAAAATCATTAAAATAAGTGAGTATTTACATCTAGCTGACACATATCTTTTCTTATTTCTAGACCACTTTCAGTTTGGAACAGGGATTGACTAGTGAAAGCAATTTTCCATTTAAGCGAGCCTTTATATGTATTTTGCTGTACACAATATCCCCTTTATTTTTTTACATGAAGACCATGGAAATTCACTTTTTTTAACCTTTCTAAACCTTTGAATAGCATCACCATCCCATTTTGTTTCTAGTTCAAACATATAGCAGAATGTGCCAGCCCCCAATCACATGTGTTATTCCAAGTGTACAAGTTAGTGATTCCTCTAAACAGCAGAATGACTGCCTATATTTCTGTCTTCCTTTTCTTTAACCCTGCCACCCTGATTGTCTCATCATCACACACACCTATAAAATAGACACTAATTTACCAAACCAGGTAATCTTCACTTTCTAACCCATGAGAAAAATGCAAGTCCCAGCTTCACTAACACATTCTGTTAGGCTGTAGTCTCGCTAAATAGATGTTTTTGGGACAGTGGTGAGAAGTGTCAGGGTGATCAGAAAGCTCACAATGGCTACTAAAAGCTAAAACTTCATAATCAGGAACCTGAAACCTGTTACAAGAATTATTAGTATTTTTATTATATCAGTGTCTGAAGCTCTAGCTATTAGTCCAGACCCTTTTTATTATAATGGACAAATACAGAAGAAAAAGATAGACCCTGACCTGAAGAACTTATAGTCAAAGTAGAATCATGAACAGAGAGAGAATGAGGGTGTCAAAAGTCTTTCATTAGAATGATTGAGAAAAATGATGCATTTGGGGAGGTGTCAAAGGGGAGGCATTAAGAGATATTAGAGATACCAGTTGGAGTTAGAAGAATGGTTTAAAGTAGGGAGAAAAAGGCAACCTTGAACTTATTTCTGAGAAAAGCTTTTATAGTAAACCTTTGAGTACTGTGAAATTCAGTGGACACCAAGTCTATGCAGTTGAACTAAGGACACTGTCTTTCAAATGAGTCATCTGCTCATTATTCTTTGCAGAGTTGCTTTTGAGAAGAACAAGGTTTCAAAGTCGATAAAAATTCTCTGTTTTTTTCACTAACAACAAAATATGTATATATGGAAGATCTCTATGCTTTCAGTTAGCTCAGATATTCTCTTTAGAATTTTATACATGCTATAGGTACCACATGCAAATGCTAGGGAATCCTGAACTGGATTTTTAGTTCTTATATTGATTCATGGAACACCCTTGTAGAGCATTGTTTATAACCCTCTGGGCTTCATTGTTTCAGTGCTTTTAATGATACTGAAGAGGTGTTCAGGTGAAAAGGGATAGATTCTGTCAATGGAAGGAGCCTAATTGCTTTTTTGAGTTATAAAATTCCCATCCATCAAGAAAACATGTAAATATTAAAAGGAAATCTACTTGTTCATAAACCTTTAGGAAACTGTTACACTGTCAATTATACGGGTTATCAAAGATGGTCATATTGTCTCACAGTTTTGGTAATTGTCAGTGGCTTAATAACAATACTTCTGACATCTGTGTCAGGTGGGATGTGGGAGGCACCTCCAGGAGGCTCTCCTGAACTTTTGTCTGCTCTTCCTGATTCTCTGAATATTCTCTTGCTGGCTCCCAGCCCTTACTTCACCTGGACCTCTTACGCTGTTGGTTTCTTACAGTGAACAAGGCTGACAAGGAAAATAATAGGGAAAAAAATCCCAGAAAGTAAAATAGAATATTTTATTTATTGTCTCCTGTTGGTGATCAGAACCTAAGTTAACAAAACATTTTGCCGAAATGCTTTTTACAGGTCTTATTTTTATATATACCTTTGTAAAGCTGTATTTAACTGAGGGTTTGCTTCTTTACCTGCTTCTAACAGAAAAGATAAGGAATATTAAAACATAGTAATACATTTTCTTTTACCATTTTGTTGGCTGTCTTCCACACAGAGTCTGTTCTCTGGGGACTGAAAGAAGAGGTTGCAATTGGTTTCCTCTATCTGTGTTCAAGCAACCTTGTTTTATGGGTCACAGAGTTGTTAATCTCAGTGTGACAGGTCAAAAGGAACAAAGAGGTGTTCAGCCTGGGACTTCAGCAGACTACCTGTTTTAAACTTTAAAAACCCCATTAGATACTCTAGTAAACTTTATTTCTACATCTATTTAAAAAAGCCATGTAGAAAAGAGTGGAAAAAGCACAGACAGTTATTGTAGGTTATAAATGTTATGGCACAGTACCTGGTTGATTTCCCCCTGAACTGCCCAAACAGAAAACTGGACTCTGACCCAAATGAAATATACTGCAGAAAATATCAAATTTCTATAAAATTTGTTTAAAACAGTTATTTTCTTCTTTCAGTTTTTCAATTAAAATTCCTTTTTTTTTTTTTTTTTCTCCTCCCAGAAGCATGAGGAAAATAATTGTCTGGTCCTGTCTACACTTGCATATTTTTTAATTGTGGGAAAAGATGGGCAGCAGGGAGAGGCAGAATAGGACAATAGTTCTGTGAAGGACAACTAGGGAGGCACCTGTGCCAGATGCATAATCAGTTACTGAGTGAGGTGAAAGGCCAGGAGAAGATCTCAGCAGAGAGGCCACCAGTGGTATGAGGGAGGCCGAAAGAAGTCCTCCTTGCATAGAGATGGGTTGCATGGCTTGAGATAATCTGTCAGAAATCCATCACAGATGAAGATATGCCGAAGAAGTGATCTTAGGAAAGAGGAAATGCAGAAAAACACCTTAAATATTATCCCCTTTCTGCAGTGGAATGAAGAGGGGTGTTCCCAGCACCTGGCAGCTCCAGGCTGCTTTGATTTTGTGAGTCAGGAGAAAGTGAGAGCAGGCTCAGCCAGTCCAGTGCCTGCAAATGCACAGGGAATTGGAGGTGGTGTGACAGACTGTACTGACTTGATTCTACTGAATACCATCTTGTTTTGCGACCAAACCATCTGTTACTTGGGCAATGATAATGAAAGATCTTGACTTAAGACTGAGTACTTACCAAATAAAATCTGGTGACTTGGCTCTGTATTAGCAGAAAAAATGCAATAAAGCAGGGAATTAACTTGCTTAGTTTGATCTTATATCTGATACAGTCACTGCAGTTTGTATTAAGTCTTAGCAGGATCAAAAAGCATTTTGTAACTGAGGCTGTAAAAAAAAAATTTCCAGCTATGAAAACTTATTTGACTGAACAAGTTAAGATTATTCAGTATGTGAGTTCCTATCTGTAAGATATTGACAGGTATCTTTATTACTGGAACAGGCTAAATGTTTTCTACGAGTTAGAAGTATGAAAACTACACAGATTTCTGGTAAATACTGTCAGAAAATAATTACACATCACATTGTGTGGTACAGTAGTTAAACTCTTCTGTTTGCTGGGATCACATTCCCAGTGATTTGAAAGATTAAATCTAATTTTTAAAACTTTCTAGAATAAAATGTGTGGAGGAAGCACTCCTGCTTTGAGACTGCAGGATGATGAGTGAACTATTTATTCAGTTCCATTTTTTTCCAAGTGCCCAGTAAAATTGTGAATTCTTCTTATTCTGATTATTTGAACACAGATAAGACAAAGCAGCCCATGGTTGGGCTGTTTTGTCTTATCTATGTCTAACTTTTTCTTTGAAACCTCTGTTGCCTGAAAATAGTGAGTCAAATTACAGAATCTATGTCTAAATATCTCCAAAGCTGAAATGCAGATCTGGGACTACTTGAATTGTCATTGGGATTCCTCCTGGTGTTTTACACATTACACACCTTGGGTAGAGCACATGGTTTATGTGTAAGTGAACTTTCTGGAATCCCAGAATAATCTGGGCTATTATACAGCTGTGCTTGGAACAGTGCATCTCTGGGGGCTGCTGAGACTTAAATATTAACAATACTGATATTTTGCAGCCTGAGTAGCTTGAGCTCATCTTGAGGTGTAAGCTGAAACAAGGTCAGAAGGATCCAAAGGCGCAGTAGGATATGGCAGATTTTGGTCGCAGTGTTGTGGGAAACGATTCCAGTTTAAACAAAACAAAGAAAAACAAATCCTCTAAAGCTAGAGAAATAATCATTAACTCCTTTGTGATACAGGATTTCTTTGGTTCAGAAGATATCTTCTTCTATTTCCCCCGCCTTAGGTTTTCAAGAGGACACAAATACACATGGTACTTGCTCTGCCACCTTAAACTTTGACTGAGGGAGGCAAGGGAAATGCTTAGAGCAGAGTCATGGGGAGGGCAAGGTTTTAAATAAAAATTGCATTGCAACACAATGCAACTCTTCAGGAGTATGTATCCTGTACAATACAATCCCTGTCCCTGAAATCTTCAAGGTGACCTCCCACTTGTGTTGGAAAAAAGTCTTTGGGAGGGACCACCCGGATAGGAACTGGAGCTCTAAGTGTTGCCTTGTAGGTCTAGTAGAGTTCAGGAATGTTCTTGTTTAAATTGCTTTGTATTTTTTGTTTTAATTGTTCTCTCAGCTCTGAATGAAAAAATGAACAATAATAGAGCTGTGTGAGATTGAAATATATGAATCCATAATAATTTCCCTCGGCTTTCAAGGAAAGCTAAAGAGTAAATATCAAACCGCTCAGAATTAGTGATCTCTAAGTCTTCTGTCTCTTCTGACCCTTTTTAATTCTAGTCATACATTGTAGATGCCACATTGCTACAAAGCAGCATTTAAAGTGATCTGAGAGCTATTGTGGTGTTTTTGGGTCATCAACTCGAGAGAGCTACTTTTAGGCCAGCAATTGTTCATTCTCCCTTTCTGTCTCCTAATTTGCTTTCATTTTTTCTCTTGTTTTGGTGTCTTTTGTACAGTAAGTTTGCTCAAGATTTATAGCTAGTTATCTTCTTCTTTGTTCTCATTATTTCAAACAAATAAAAATTAAGAACACAACACTAAAGAAAAATAAACCAATTCTGCTGTGAAAGTAAACCAGAAAAACTTCTTTTGCTTTTTCAGGTTATACTAGAAATTATCATTTTAATCCCATTAATGATAAATCTACTGTCGTGCTTTATGGTAATTTTTGTGTGGATGCAAAAATTAAAAACAGCAGTGAACAAATTAAGTTTAAACATTTTCTGCAATCACACTAAACACAATCTTCCTGTTACAGTTTATGGCATTTGCTGAGCAAACAGACTAAAGGCAAATGTGCCTGTTGAAATCTAAGCTTTCTTCTGAACATGTGTTAGCGTTGGCATCTCCTTAGTTTAAATACTGTGCATTCTGCTCTACTTTCTGCATTTCAAGAAAGTCAGATTCTCTTCCCCCCTGCCTTCAATGCAGGCTCTTTAATTTTTTTCTAATAATATTGCAGTACTCAGTACTCATTTTAAAGATAGATAGATTTTTTTTTTCTCATAAAGAACAACATTGTGGGGTAAAAAAAACCTGCTGGATGTGATTTCAAAAAATGTCAAAATATGTCAAACGCAGAAACCACTCAAGGGTTTCATTAACTGAAGCTTTGGTGATAAGTGTCATCTTGTCAGAGACCCACCCATCTCTCCCAATACATTACCAAATGTACTAATTTCCTTGCTGAGCTTGATGTTTATTGTATAGCTGAAATTGAAAATGGTCCGTAATGGAGTGAGCTTCAATCCAAGACCAATTCTGAATCTAAATTACTTGCTTCATTCAATAGCATTGACAGAGGAGAGCTTTGTGCACCTTGTACCTAATCAACCCTTACTGTGACCCTAAATTCAGCAGTCTTCAGAGATTAATAATAAAATCCTCAGTTCAAACAAGTATTTGCCCTGAACAAGTTGCCCATTTCTTATGCTGAAAATGAAAGAATGTGACATTTTTTAAAGCCCTGCATATTGTGGACCATCACTAATTTTTGATCTTTGGCCTAAGGAGGCAAATTAATGAATAGAAATCCCGTGCAGACCTGGGATAAGTGTTCTTAAAGAAAACATCTTTTTTGAAGGAATTTATTTTAATTTTTTTCTGTTGTATAATAGAAGTTAAATAACATCTATTTACACATGTGAAATAAGTGCCAGAAGGTATTTTTGTCCAAACTCAAGTCTACCTCTGTAGATAAATAATTATTAAAATTAATACATTAAGAAAAGTATATTTAGCTTCATTTTAACTGTTTTATTGTTTATAAATAAATTTTAAGCTATTGTTTTACCTGGAGTCAAAAGTTTTCACGGGTTACAGAAGCATGAAGGCTATTTTGGACTTTGCTTTATCTCACAGATGGTGCAGGTCATTATAGAGAGTACTTGGTTGCTAATTTGGAATCTGAATTGAAGTATTTTGGGACAAAAGGGGAAAGTTGACTCCACTGGAATAACAGGAAAAAGTCCTGACCAGAAAAGGAAAACGGTGATCCAAACTGATGGGGCAGAATGAAATTTCCTTTTGTTTAGCAGCATCCAATTTTGGTGCAGGAGACCATGACATGGTCTTTAGAAGGTGGAAAATGCAGGCTGCAGGCAGCCCGGGAAGCAGAGGTTTCTGCCTCCTGTAGGTGAAATTCCAGAGTAGGAGGAGAGGAAGAGCCAGGTGATGTTGGAGTTACCACCCTGCTCTCCTTCAGCAGAGGGCAGGAGCGAGGTGTGTGACACAGCCGTGTGTTTTGGCTGCTGACTCAGTAGAGGAAAAGTAAGTGAAATTTGAGAGTTTAAGTGCTCCAGATGTAACCATTTGCTTGCACCAGCTGGTGGACTTGTCAGTGAAGCTGTAGAGAAGGGCATGGTTGAGCCTGCCTTTTGCTGAATCCTTTCTATTTCCAGCAAGTGTTTCCCAGACATGGGTTTGTTGGTGGACCTTGGCCACAGTGTCCATCCTGTGGCCACAGGCCCTGCCCATCTCCTTGGAGTGGCTGGAGTGGAGCAGCTGAATTATGACCCACAGTCCCAACTGCTTTGGAAACCAGAAAGAGCTACTTGCAATGAGACCATGTGTCCTGAACCCAGTGAACAATATTCAATGGATTAACAAATATAATAAAAACAATAATAATATATTGTAACTGAGGCTAGTTAGCATGCTTGGGATGTGTTAAAATTCTTTCACAATACAGCTGATGAGAGGGAATTTTGTAAATGTTTTGAGTAAGCAAATGTATGTGAATACAGTTCCTCTAATAATCCACAGTAATTTCTGAGAAAGCATCAACTCTTGCATCATTTCTACTCAGGCTTATGTGCATAACTAATGTGGTTATTGATTTAGGATACTAAACAGCACTTTATCCTGGATGTTTATTGGCTGAAAAAAGGGGATGTGTAATTATTATCCTCTCTTACAAACAGATTCTAATAGAAAATCATGTTCTTCCTATACTTGGAGGGCTGTTGGTTGAGTATTTAGTGAATTTCTTTTTGAAGAAATTGTAACCAATCTACCTTATCTTGTCATGCACTGGAATTCCCTGACCTCTCAGATTTTTTTTCCTCCCAGATTATTGTTGCCTCTTTCATTTCCTTCATACCTGTGCTCTTTTGAGTATAAGACCCCATAAGCTGGTGACACAGCTGAACTCATCTTGTAAGAAACCTCCTACATATTTTATCCATATTTTAATCAGATATTACTTCTCTATTAATATTTTAATGTATTGCTGGCCATAACTCAAGTACCATGTGATTATTACTTGCTTGCTTAGTAACAAATGGCTTTATGTGACAAACACTTCAAGGGCTTTGTTGGCCAGTGTTTGGTGGAATGGCAGTTGGCTGTGAGCTTTTTTCTCTTATCTAAGCCAGATATGATTTGAGGCTTAATTCAGCATCAGTCCAGCACTTTGAGAATTTGTAATTCCAGCTAATCTGTGTATGCGTGTTTGGACCCAGATGCTGGGGTTTTGTTCATCTCAGCAGTAGCTGTAGGGTAAGTTCACAGCTCCAAAGTCCGCTCCTGTGGGAACCACAAATGTGTGCATGGACATAAATGTGCATCCTGTTCTTCTGTGGTACCTGACTGAACTGAGATTTCTTCTTTTGTGAACCACTCCTTTGTGCTTATTCCTTACATTCCTTTCACTCCTGGGACAAGTTCCTTGAAGGTGTTGCCAGAAGTAAACTTATCCCTTAATTTCAGTTTGTTTTGGAGAAAGTAATTGCTGTTTTCATCAGCTTGGAATGAGAGCACCTTTTAGACTGGGTCCTCAATATTTCCAATGTTACTGCATCTATTTAGCCTTTTGGATTTTCCCAGCTATTTGATTTCAATCACTCATGATTTTGTAGAAGATGCATCTTATGAAAGCAGGATCTCTCATGGCTGCTGGACATGTCCATGGGAAGTCTGAGCCATGCAGAATGCATTTGAAGCATTCTTCTCTGAGGTGAAGGGCTTCACAGCTGGCTGCTCCCAAAATGCTCTGCAGTAAAGGAAAAACAGTTGCAAGATCTTTTGGGAACAATCTTCATGACTGTTGATTCTTATATCAGTTTCACTGCTGACAGTTGATTTTCCAACCATGATATGTTAGCAAATAGCCCAAGGACTGATGAAGACAGAGCAGAAGATTTAGAATTGTCTTTTTGGCACCAGGATTAATTTCTTTTCTGTGGCCACTGGCCAAAACTTCCTGTCTTTCTACTCTGAGAGTGGTCTGGCTCTAGGATTTTTGTTAGATATATTCCTTGACTTTTGATCAGTTTGCAAAACTATGACTAGGTTTTATTGATTCCCACCCCAGTGCAATTATTGATCCTCTTATTGTTGTGTGTATCCAAAGTGTTGGTGCTTATTGAGCCTTGGCTGGTATGGGGCCAAGGAATGGTCAGACCTTGCTCTACTCAGGCGTGCAGTTACTGTGCTCATAACTGTGCAGTTACCTTGCTCATTGGTTTAATTCTGCCTTTTCAGCAGTTGGCTGGCTCCTTACATGAATCTTAACATTTGCACTTCATGGTTCCAGTGTTGGAAATTTTCCAGAAATAGTCCATGAGTGTTTTATTCTGGTCAGACAAGTCTACTTCATCATAGGAGTCAAGGAATTTTGTAGCTGAGTGTACTGAATGCTTTTCTCTCTTGAAGAATTTTCCCATTATTGTGGCTTTTTTGCTAGACCTGAAGAATGAAATTTTTTTTTTCTGAAACTGATTTTCACTTCTTTCAGTCTTTTATTAAAAGATGCTACATTTTTTTCATATAGTTTCCTTGACAGTTTTATTGAACCCAAATGTGGTCTTTGATCCCAGGTGGAAATCTGCTGTGGGAACTTAGGCTTTTTGAGGACTAGAATTTTGCAAGGAGGATGGGTCAGACCTTAAGGATAATTCTCTTTATGCACATATTTTCCTAATGGACCCAGCCTTTACCCAGGTCTCTGAATTCTGTGTAAGACACTTGTAGGATAAATAAGCTACATATGATACAAAATCTTCCATTGAAGTGTTCTATATATCATTTTACAGGCTATAAGATGTGGCAGTAATAGAACTAATTTTCATGCTGTCTAACCAGCAAACCAACACAGATTTTGCTATCCAATAACTGATTATGCAATCAATTATTCATCTGAGCTGAAGATTTATTTGGCTAATAGATGTCAAAGTCAATTTTCCAGCATTAAGCTGATAACAAAAATGGTTATCTGTTAACATACATTAGGAAACACAGGAACTGAACTAAATACATCAAACTCCCAACAAATATAAGGAGACTGAAAAACTTGCAAGATTTACTAATGTTTCTTTTTCTTGAGTATTATGGGATTATGGAAAGTTTAAAAAGTATATTTGGGTTAATAATACCTAGATATTTTAATGAATTACCCGTACTTCTTAGCTTCATGGGTAGGAGGATTTATCATTTGGGCATTTTAGCTGCCTATTTCCTGTGTGACGTGATGATTTCAAGATGTGGGCAATGTTACTGCCATACTACTGCAGGTGTGATGGGACTGTTTAAAGGATTTAAGGAAACCTGAAATTTAGAAGAAAATGTCCTTTTTTTGTGAACCTTGTTTTGACTTTTCTGGGGTTTTTTTTTTGTTTGTTTGGATTGGTGGTGTTTTTTGGTTTGGTTTTTTTTTTTTTTTTTAATTTTCAAAGTGAACCGGATTTAATTCTTGTAACTTATATATAAATTTCAGGTTTTACCAATTATTTTTTTGTCCCACGCTATTATAGTAACAAGTGAAGTAGAAGGGAATAAACACACAAGTATTTATCTCTACAGTTCTGAGTTTAACTGGAAGCTCTATATGCTCTCTATCCACTGCAAGAAGCAGTGAGTCATCCTGAGAGTTTCTGCCTGGTGGTAAAGCCCAGTGGTTATCAGTGGTTAACCCAGCTTATCAGTTTGGGTAAATGGTTCACTTCCAACCTTAAATCTCCCTGCCTATGGATTCCAGTTCAGTCTTGACAGCAGCAAAATAATAAAGCTGTTGGAAGATGATAAGAGGTGCTGGCAGAGATAAAAAGCAACTAAATCTGAGCAGACCTTCAGGTACACTTGCAAACTATAGCGGGGTGATGGGAGGGTTAAAAGTCCAGAAAGCTGTTTTTGTTACAGAAATGTTGATGTCTAAACTGTGGTTGGAGCCCAGTAATGCTGTCTCTGGTATAAACAGAGATGTCCCCACCCTCAAAGAATTTAGTGTCAGTAGGCATTCACATAAGAGGAAGAGAGCAGAGGAGGGGATTTGCCAAAATCACTCTGGAGGTCAGAGTTGGGATAAAACTGGGAATCATGATGCAAAGCTCATTCTGTAATCAATATTCATTTTCTTGACTGATCAGGTGAATATAATAAATTTAATCAGCTCTACACCTTGTCATGTCAGGGCTCCCTCTGAGCATTATCAGGAACGCCAGATAGATAATGCTGGCAATGCTAAAGTGCTGTTTGCCTTATAGCTGAAGATCCTTCTTAAGGAGATGGCTGCTCAGTTCCGTTAAACTTTGTCAGCTGTCCCTGCATCTCATTTTCAGATGAATTAAAAATAGTTTTATTAGATTCTAGAGGTATTTTTGGATCTTACCCTAAAGTAAATTGAGACAAAGTTACAAGTCACTCTGTTACTGGAGGTAATATTATTTATTCTTCCAGGCAGGAAGACACAAAGGGTAACCTGTGCCTTGGAGTTTTCTTGCCTTTTGTTTCCCCTCTCTGTTGGACCCCTAGTAGTGATTGAACATATTTATTTCTGAGGCTCAAAATGAAAATTTACAGAATAAATAGAAACAGCAGCAGCTGTGTTTTGTGGCATTTATGGATATTTACAGCTGTTTGGTTAATAGTAGTGTTTGCAGGTACTGTCAGACACTTTTCTTACCAGAAAGCCTGAATACTTTAACCAAATACCACAAAATAAAAAGTAAATTGGAATATGTTATTGGGCGAGCTTCTGCATGGAGTCTTGTGACAGTTCAGTGGGAAATGATGCAGACAGAATAATGCATTTAAGAATCTGGATTGTAAAGTTCTGTTAATGTGGTTGTTAATCTATCATTGAAAATAATTTGCAAAATTTGAGGGGTACTGGATGTTGTATCTGCCCTTGGCACGTTAAGTGCGGTTTGTCCTAGATATTAATTGTCAAAAGCCAGAGAGAAAGTGCTGCATAAGGGAGGTGAGTCAGATGCTTCACGTGCAGGGAATATCCCAGAGCTCTATTGACAAGAATTTATCTTTATTCCAGCAGATGTTATTACCTAATATATACCTAATATTGTAGTCACAAGAGAGAAAATTGGCTTCTGGTGTTTCATGACCTTATTTACTCTCACTGAGATTTGATAATTTAATGTGCTCCTCTTATTAGGACCTCTTCTTCAACCAGAGTGAGATCCAAACCTCCTGCACCCAGGGGTGTTGATGGGAAATGAGGTTTATTCCCTGAATTTGGTTTTAAGTGTGCTCTGGAAAGGACTGGTAAAAGAGGGTCTGCTGATAGTTGGGAGGATGAGTAGGACTTGGCTGACCAGGGATATGCTGATTAAATTCTCCCAGCCTCACTGTCCAATGCTGGCTTAGCAGAAATATCAGATCTTCATTTGTCCCTTTATTTAATTAATCGGATAAAATAAATCAGAAAATTTTTTAATTCAGGAGAAATGAAACATGTCAGGATAAATTCTGGTGATCTATGCTTGATGAATTCCCAAAAGCTAAATGCAAAATAATTGTATAAGTCTATAATGGACTTTATATAAAATCAGCGTTCTAACTGTGATTTCCAGACTTAATTCATATTAAACAAAGTACATTTTCATGGGACAAGTATTGAAAAATCTTACAAAATTAAGTAAATAAGGTCAGAATTTTGAAAGTCCGTTTTCTTATGTGTTCTGCAAATAATTAGAGTACAGCAAAGTTGGACAGACCATATAAAAAATTGTAAATTAATATTTCTCTTCTGTTTCAGCATCACATCATATCACAGGCCAGAGGTGACTTACATGGTGTGATCTAGACTTGTTCTTACGAATTTTCTCCAAGATTTGAACATTACTCTCACATTGACAAAACACTAGCACATAGTACCTCATTCAGCTGCTCAATTTGGCAAACCAGAACTCTGCTTGCTGATTCAATAGCATGCCATTGTCAGTTTGCTTAGATGAGAAACTATCATGGTATGCTTTCACACTGTTTCATAAGTAGGACTGCTTAGAAGCCATTCAAAGAAGGAATAATATTACTTACCTATAACTATTTTTCTTTTCCAAAATGATTCTACATGTTCATACTCCCTATCAATCTTCCTTTCTTCAAATTCTGAATTTCATTCTTGTACCTGGGCAGGCAGCATGATTTAAATTGATGAGTATCACACCCCTATATGTTCTTCCATTCAAAACTCCCAGGGAGGAAGAGAAGGGCAGAATTCCAAGGCATTGATGCTGCTGTGGGAAGAAGCCAATGTCAGAGAATCAACTGGCACAGATCCCACAAATGCTATTGTGCAGACTGATGAATCTTAATTTTATTCTGCAAAAATGGGGCTTGTTAGGCTTGTTAATTTCTAGAGTATGTTTTTAAGTAAACTTTTACTGGTTTTAGGCCATACTTTGGTTTAACAGGTTTTGGTCTGGTGAAGTTCTGGACTGTTAGGGACTCAGGTTCTGTGGCACTGTGTGGAATAGAGTGTGTTTGTTCAAACTTGATTATTATGCTCTGAGCAAATTTGTATTGGAGATTGATAGGTACTCGCTTGGTTTTTAGAAGTTATATTTCATAGCAGTGCAAAGCTGCACAGCAACAAAAGGACTGTATAAAGAATATATTAGAATGCACAATGCATTTAACACGAACGTGAGAACCTTATTGTTATTGGAGCTACTGATTACTTCTCACATCAGGGAAATATTGATATACAGCTGCCTGTTCATTTTGCTCAGCTATCTTTATACCTTTTATCTGTCTCCATGTTGAAAGCCACACAAGGAATTTGGCAAGAGGGTGAAGAACCTCTACAGTCTGCATTTACAATGCAGCAAGTTAGAAACTGTGGGACCTGTGTCACTCTGCACCCTAATTTAGACAGTTCCATCTGCAGTACATCAGTATGTCACATTACCCTATAAAGGTGCATGGTGAAAACAGAAAATCTGAGTAACAATGTAAGTCCATAAAATGAAAGTGCCTTAAGGCACACCATGGTGCTACTCCAGTCTTACAACCACTGCATGCCTCTCTGCTGTCTTAAAACAATTTTGACCTGCATTTATTTAATGGTACAGAAGGGCTCAAATTTATCCCAGGGATATCTATCCTTGGGGGAATGTTGTGGACATGCTCCTTTTTATCAACTCACTTTACACAGTTAACTGGAAAGAGGAAGAATGTCTGGTATTAATTTAATTTAATTCCACAAGCCTAATACTGCAGGAGATTATAGTTATACCAACCTTACACCTCTGGGAATAGATGTGTCTCAGTATAAAGCTGCAGTGAGTCAAGTGTGTTTTGCAGGATGCTCATGATCAAAGACAATCTGTGCAGGTAACAGAATGTGCCCTAATGCTCATAACCACCCTAAAATGGGGTCTGTGCTCCCAGTGAGTGTGCTGAACACGCTTCTTGCTGGTTTTGAACTGTTTGGTTTTAGTTTAATGTACAGTTGTAAAATCAAAATATTATTCAAGGACTTAAGTGCTGAATCTTTTAGTTTTCAGGATATGGTAATGAAAGTGTTGGAGTAGCTGGTTAAGGTTTAGTTTGTAAAACTCAACCACTGGACCCTGAACATGTGCAAACTACTACAGTTCTTTGACTTTAGTGAAACTAAGCTGATGTGCCTCAGCTATCGATGA
The DNA here is from genome assembly GCF_017590135.1 of Pyrgilauda ruficollis. NCBI lineage: Eukaryota > Metazoa > Chordata > Aves > Passeriformes > Passeridae > Pyrgilauda > Pyrgilauda ruficollis. The sequence goes on from NW_024520318.1 coordinate 7,154,295, forward strand.
GCTACTATTATTCAAGTGAGTAAATAAATGTTTAAAATCTATAGAATCTCTTATAAAAAATTCTGCTTAAATCCTCCAAACTACACCAAATATCACTGTATGAATAAAAAAGTTCCTTGTTTATTTCTATGTATTGTTTCAATAACATTGTCTCAATTGGGAAGAAATAAAAAAAAATTGAAAATAAAACCCCAACAGTCATGGTGAATGTAGTATGCATATAGAATATGCATATTTTTAAGTACTGCTTTTGTAAACATTGCTGGTTGGGAATTAATTTTATGCTGCTTAGTGCTAGTCCACACTGTTTCAGCTCTAACAACAAATTGAATGAGATTTTTATGAAAAAAAAAAAAAAAAGAAGGAAGCCTTGCCTAGTTCATATCTTGGAGGTTACAGTATATAAACAGATATATTTTCTTTTAGTCTAACCTTGTCTGGAAGATATAGGAAAACTAATTTGCCTTATTTACATATGGCACAATCTATCCAGTATTCAAGGGTTTGTCAGAAACAGGAACATTGTGCATTTCCATGGTAACAGATGGCATGCTGACAGTATCTGGCTCGTTGCAGCTTCGTCTAGGCAGGCCAGCAATTAATCAGCCATCTACATGCACAAAATTCTTTGTGAGTGAATGGCACTGCTCCTCTGTAGTGCTGCCTGTGCTTTTACAATTTCTGTATTCCTGCAGGGCGAAGTACTTTTTTGTCTCTTATGCTCATTTTCTGTAGCTTCCAAAAAAAACCCTGGTAAAGAATATGAAAATTGAAACAAGTCTGCACATAATTTAGAAAAGACATTATTTCTTTAGCATGTAAGATGAGTGGGGATCTTGGTTTTATTCCGTTGCTTTCCTTGTTTCCTCTCCCTCTCTACTTTTCATAGGCTTTCTGTGCCACGTGTTTCCTTCAACCTCTTTGACACAGGAGGCTTTTACAAACAGATAACTCTCCAAAGGTGTTCAGAAAGGGACTTGTCATCTGCATGGCTGGTCCAGGGCTTTTATGCCAACAGGAGTGCTGTGGTTAAAGCCAGCCTGTAACAACATCCTAAAAACCCCTCATTGCCTGTTTAAATGACATTTTATATCTCACCTCTTTTACCCACTGGCAGCTGCATTGCCCCATCAAGGCTGGGGAATTCACTGTGTTCTTGCATCAAGTGACCAATCTTACTCATAATTAATGCAAGGCTTAATTTGTCAGAGATCTTTTTGTGTGCTGCTGTTTGTATGTGCTGTGGGAGAAAAAAAGCTCCTTAGGATGTTTTCTCATTCCTCATATATCTGCCTAAGGCAGAGCCGAGTTAGGGCTTTGCTGCTGATGTTCATAGTTGTAGTTACTATTGACAGCACTTCAGATCCAGCAGCACAACAAGATCCTTCACCCTTCATCTTCTGGAGAGATCATTCATGAATTTTCCCTTTTAGGGATGGTTATTTTCACCACTGCTGCTTTACCAAACTCAAAGCAGAGAATCAGTATTTGATTTCAAAGGCATGGGATATGAAAGACTTCAAGAGGTTCTGTTGTCTTGATGAACCTGGGATTTGGTGGGCCATGTGAGGCCAAAATATTTGCAGTACAACTGGAGTTTCAATTTTGTTTATTTTTAAATACAGTCTCTGATACCTACTAAAGACTAATCTCCAAACTGAACTTGTGTGTTGAGTAGGATTTAACTTTTTGAGTTTGCCTCAAATTTTGTCTTTGTTGGCGGATTCATTTATTGAGCCATGGCAGTGTTAAGAAGAAATTTGTTTCTCAAATTTTCAGTTCACAGTAAAGCTGGATCTCTTCTTGCCACTGAGACAAGCTACAGCCAGCAAGAATCTTGGCCTAGGTTAAACAAAATCTGCTTATGCCACCTAAGATGACTCAGAAGAAAACCCAAGACTAGTCTTCTCTGGTTTGCCTCAAATGCATCATTTTTGGACAAGTTATAAATCCAGCCTCTATTCTAAAGAAGTTGTGGAATGTGCTTTTTATTGGCAAGGTTGTGTTTGAGAGTCAACTTTTTTAGTCTTTGTTTAGTCTTTTGTACCTGTTTGTATTGTCAAATTGTTTTATGCTTTTTATGGGTTTTGTTACTGCCCGTTTCCCTCCTCCATCCTCATTAGTCTTTGTAGACTCCTGAAGAATCCACAGGAAAATCCTGAGATGTAGTTCTCAAGGATTAGTGAACATTTGATCCTACAAGCTTTTCACTTGAAACTTGCAGCTGTGATTTCTAACTTGGAGACTGCACCAGGAACGTGTGATGGTTTTGGCTGGGATAGATTTAATTTTCCTTATGGCAGCTGGTATGGCATTGATCTTTGGATAGTGCTGGAAGCAGTGTTGATGATACAGGAGTGTTTTAGTTATGGCTGAGCAGGGTGTGCTCAGAACCAAGGCTTTTCCTGCTCCTCACCCCTCCCACCAGTGAGCAGGCTTGGGGTGCACAAGAGTTTGGGAGGCAACACAGCCAGGACAGCTGATCCCAACTGACCCAAGGGATACCCCAACCCATGGGGCATCATTCTCAGCAGTAAAGCTGGAGGGGAGGTTGGCAGGGGGGCTGCTGCTCACTGACAAGCCGGGCATCAATCAGGTGGTAGCGACCAATTGTTTCTCTTTCCATCACTTGGGGTTTTGGTGTTTTATTTTTCTTACTCTTTGCTCCCCACACTTTTCACTGTTATATTAATAAAAATATATTATGATGGGTGGTGATGATTATGGTGATTTTTTTCTTTTTTATAACTTATTAACTGCTTTTATTTCAACTCACAAGTTTTCTCACTTCCAATCATCTCCTCCATCCCACCAGGAAAAGAGAAATGAGTGGTTGTGTGGTACTCAGTTACTGCGTGGGGTTAAACTGCAACAGCAAGAGAACACAAACTCATTGTACTCAAATACTTACCTTAATTAACTGGTGTTACAACATATCTAAAGTGTGGTGAGAAAGAAGTACTTTAAGTGCAACCCAGCAGATGAATTACCTATTGGTGTATATTTTGACTGTGTGTGCTTTGGTCCCTATCCAACCTGGCCAGCCTGCAGCTGGAGACAGTTTGTGGCTGACCATCACTTGTCCCAGAGCTGCAGCAAAACACTTCTGGAGAATTCTGCAGAAAGAATTCCTGAAGGACTACAGATGACCTGTTGGATCATGCTATGATCCCACCAAACTTCCAGTATGTGTCCAGTGCTTAGGACACTAAACAAGGGAGGTCTGAAATGACCATGAGCATATTAATCCATAATCAAAATGTAACTCTTTATTAGTGCAGCTATGTATTCGAAAATAAGCTGTCATTTAGTTTATACACTTTTAGTATATTTGTTTCATTCAGTTACACAAGTAGGTGGCTGAGGGTGTTGTACAACATAGTTGTGCAGCAATGGACTCTGTTGGTTGACAGCCTCAGAAGGCTAATTACTGTATTAATTAAAGATGTGGTTTGTGTTAGGATGGGTATATCCCGATGTATATATGTATATGCATGTAAATAGCCTCTATTAACATTCTGGTCCATTTCGCTTTAGCAAACAGTCTATTTGTCCAATCCATTTTTATATAATTCAGTTTAACACAGAAATCAATCAGTAAATGCCTCCATAGGGGTTGAAGTGTTTTCCTTGCTTTCTTCTCTCCATTGAAAGTGTTCACCAGAATGTTGATATTACAGTGGTGCTTTGAGCTCCCCCATGCCCGCAGTTCCTGTGCAATGGTGGAATTGTCAGCAGGATGAAAATATGCATCTTTGTGAAAATCCTTTCTAGTTTATAAACCACATCATAACTCTCCAATAATTTGCTTGATATTTTGATGGAATATGCGTGGGGTTTCATCAGCAATAGATTCCTGATTGCTTTGAGGACAATTTAAACCAGAGTGGCGTGATTTGCTCTTTGGCAGATAGTCCATTTTACCTGTATGGAAGCCTCAGTCATTGTACATTTGAGGCACAATCACTTATTGCAGTGTCTGGAATTTAAGATGTTACTTTAGGAAAATTGTGTCATTTGGCTTGCAAACTTTTAGCTTTGCAAACAAACTGTTTATAGCAGGTTTCAGTATTTTTGTCTGTGTGTTGTTTGGGATTTTTTTGTTGTTGTGGTTTTCTTAAGGTTACTGTAATATGAGTATATTTTTCATCTGAACAAGTTTTGAGCCACCTAATGAAATTAGGTGAAAAATTTAAGTCACTTTAGTATCATTAATTTTTCTCCTCTCTTATTTTTCAGATTTTACTTTCTTGATGCCTTTAATGTTTTCCTTTGTATTTCCTGGAATTTAATTATAGTTTGATTTTCCTGAAAACAGTCTGACAGGAAAGGCATTTTAACAATGTTTTCTTTTTGCTGCTTGGGTGTTTTATATTTAATTTTGTTTTATATACACAGAACTCTATAAATGGTGAGGGGTTTAAAACCTTTTTTTTAACTAACCATGTATAGCTAGCTACGTTGGAAAGAATAATTAAGAACTTAAGTGGTACAGAATTATAAGGATCATGAGGTCCATTTTCTTGGAATTACAGATAACATAATGTCCTTGCCACAAAAATTCTTATCATCAAAATAAAGGTGATTCCTCCTGTGAAGACCCTGAGTAAGGATGGGATGACACAGAATCTTAAATTTAACAGGGATCAATTTAACTGAGCTCTGAATGGGATAAGTTTCTTCCATGTGGAAGAAGTTAACCACAACTCAAGCTCCATGGAATCAACACATGGAGCTGATGTCTAAGAGGATAAGGATTATTTAAACACCTTTGATCTCTATATTATTAAAAGGGAAAGTATATATTTAAAGAGGCAAATAAGTAATTACTGAAATGCATAGTGATATTATTAAATATTTCACTCACTAATGCATTACAATTTTTAAACATCAATACTGAAAAATAGCACCAAACATTTGGAATAATTAACACTTAAAAATTAACACCAAATGCCATTAACTCATCATAAAATATCTTTAAGGATAAATTTTAATGTCATCTTTAAGGTTCCTTACAATTTACTTTTAAAATTTCCAAACCTCCAGCTCCTCCTGCTTCAGACATCATTTATCCCAGTAGGAAGACAGGGCTTCCTCAGCAGTCGCCTTGGCTAGGGGAAGACATGGGGGTTGATTTTGCTGTATGTGGCCAATTATGTTGACCTTTGTGATGGCAAGCCTGGAATCTTGAGGTTTTTCTCCTATTTAGGACTCCTTCACAGCAGCATAATATATTGCTGCCATGTCAGTTTGTGGTCTAATATTTTTACAGCCCAGCAATGCACATTTGGAGACTGTGATTAGCATCCTTAATTCCCAGGGGGGAAAAAAAATTAAAAAGCCTTGTTAGAACTAGAAAGCTGAAGTCTAAAATAGTCCACCTGCTGTTCTAAAGAGTATTATTTTAGTGCCCTGGGGACATGCAAAGTTGTAACCTACTGATGTCAGGGTTAGATTTTATAGGGCTTTTTAATGTAAGTGGTTTTGATAACTTGGCAAAGCATTTTCTGTTGTTCATTTCTGTTCGATGCTTCTTAAAAACAGCAGTCCAAGATCCACAGAGACAGTAGATTATAAAATGGATGGAGTCCCATTTCTTTTTCACCATATTTACTTAATAAGACATTAAGATGATTGTCAGCTAATCTCAAGAGAAAATATTTTTTTCCTAGAATTATTGTTTTAAGGTGAATTTTATTCATTTTATAATCCTGTGGTCACTGAATGTAATGGATTTGATTTTCTTATTGTATGACTAACTTTTCATGGTGACAGTAACAGTAATAACATCAACACACAAAAATAATATAAATATACAAAAATATGTTTCCCATAATGGGGGTGTTTATGCTCCTCATTTTGGTGTTTCTGAGTGACAGCAGGGAGGCAGAGATGTTTGTTTTGTCTTCATTAGCTCTTACATTCACAACTGCAGCAATAAAATCCCTCCATCATTCTGAGATGAATCAGTATTCAGGTAAGATCTTTTAAAATGTGTACTTTCCCTGTGCAGGATTTAGGTATTGGGAGCTGCAGGAAGTGTCACTGTCTCCTGAGGAGGGAGTAGGAGCCATCAGTCACAGCCTTACTGATGGTGGGCTCCCTGCATCCCCAGCTTCAGGGGGAATTTTAATCTGAACCTGGAATTTTCTGGAAAAAAAGTTTAGATTATGTTTTTTTTCTGAAGGGAAGGATCAAAGTTGCTCAGGGCAGAAGGGTTCATGATTCTATACCGATGACTTCTGCCATGAAGACCTAAAATTTAAGACAATACCTCTCTATATGGACTATTATCCTTTTGGTTGTGCTTTTCATTTACATATTAGAGAAGTCTGTTTTGTAATTGTAAACGTACTTAGCTCCCTAAATTGCAGTTTGGAAAATGTGTGAGAGCTATTTTAAACCTTTTCCATAAAGACTATAGTGTTTATAGAGGCCGGTTTACTCATTATCACCCTTTTTATGTACCTTTAATTGCAAGCAGCCTATGAGTTTCTTAAATCTATTGGAACAATTCTGAGAATAATTTCTGCAATTAATTTTCAGTTTGCTGTGCTTGAACACTGTCCTGTACATTGTATTCCTTGAAGAATTTATCTTTTTTGCTATTTTGCTGTTATCCTCATGCTGTCTGCCTGTTTGTATATTCATATGCATTGATATGGAGAACACTCCCTGTTAGAGATGTCAAGTGGAGAATTGCTGGAAGGTTTTTGTAGAAACACTGCAGGTTTTATATAGGGCACCGAAGCTTCCTGGTTGCCCTCAGGGAGAATACAAAGTTGGATAAGCTTTTACCTGAGTCACAGCAAAGAGTGTGGATCAGATCCAATACTTGTCTTTTTGTCTCATAAAGCCACTGCATTTTTAAGCCCTTCCTTCTTTCTTCTTTTGCCTCATGCATGTTGTCCTTTATCTGCTGGGCTCTCTGTCCTGTGGTTGATCTTGGTCAATTCATTTGTGCCAAGCCCTGAGTCTTGACTGCAGCAGAAATGCATCCTGTGCAGTTTGCTCCCTGGGGGTGTGCAATGGCAGGTGCTGCTGGAGGTTTGCATGTGGAGGAACACCATGGCTTAGAAAGGGTTTTTGTGTGAAGTCCTTGCTGAGCCCCACTTGTGCGGAAGGACCAGAACCTGCTACTGCACAATGAGGGCATTGCTCCTCCTGTGAACCACCTGCTGCTTCTCCATCCACCTCTCCAAAAACCAAGGAGAAATCTTCCTGTGGGAGCTTTGAGGCAAAAGTGGGATGCTTAGAGGATGTGTTTCAACCTTTGAGCTCATATCTCTGAATTGTTTCCTACTTGAAAACCACAGTGATGGGTGGCATCTTTATTTGGTTTAAATTCTTACCTTTGCTTATTAAGATGAACATGTCCTTTTTTGTGCCTTCTAGAAGTAGTTGCAGAAAACAAATCCCAGGTGTTGAATCCTGGCTAAACCAAATTTGCTTGACAGTCATAAACCTCAGTGTATGTCTGGTTCAGTTTACTTTCCCCTCTTTCCTCATGCAGAACAGTTAGTAAAATAATATATGGTCCTAAAGAAGAGTCTCAGTGATTCCAATTTATCAGAGTGCTTAATTGAGTCTGTGAATTTGGCCTGTTGACTGATGATGATGAAGCTTCTCAGGGGGCCCCATTAGCACTAAAATTATTTAATATTTTATTAATCAATTACTGACTCTTTTAGGCAGATAATGCTGCCATGGATGGTCCATTAATAAAATGTGTACTAAATCCCTGGAACAATTTTCTAAATGTTGAAAAATGACTGATTAATAGCAGACTCCTACTAAATGTTAAGAAAACAAAATGTACAATTTTTTTGGCACTAAAAGGAAATTACAGGTAACTCCAGATGAAATGATAATTAGAACAGCAAGTGGCACAGTGATGGAGCAAATTAAATCCTTTAGGTATCTTGTGGTTATTTTGGATGAATCTCTACTTTCTCTAATCACTTGGATTATATTGTTCAGAGAGTCAATTTGTGATTGGGGGATTAATACACATATAATTTGACTCTGGATGCCAAGAGAATTGTAGCTCCCAATGGTAAATATTGTCAATTACTTATTCTGGTTGTATAATTTACGATGCAGCTTCCTGATATATTCTGATTCTAATCCTATCAATATATGGTAGTTTTTGAGTCTGTTTGTTCAGCTTGGTGTGAAATATCATTGTATGTTTTATGAGAAAAAGAAAAAGGGGAGCAGGGGTCCCCAGTCCTGCTGTTCAGCTCATCACTACTACAGACTGCCCCTGGAGCCTTTTAGGGCTCTTGCCTAATCTCTGTGGTGCTATATCCTTTCTCAACCCTCTTTACAACAGTGAAGAAAAATTAGATTTTTCCATCACAGGGATCACAACCACCTGCAAAGGCTTAAGAGCCTGCACCAATGGTGCCTAATACAGCCTCTTGTATCTGTCACTAGACGATGAGGTGAGAAAACCAGTGGTCAGTGAAATACCTATCTTTGTTTTCCTCTAAGGCAAGATACTTAAGGATGAGTCTGGCTTTAGATATATGATTAATCCCATTTTAATCAATGTGATTTAAGACAGATATGTTCTGAAGTACCTTGTTGAATATCACTGTGGAGAATGATACACAGATTTTGAGATATAGAAAATAGATCTGTTTGTGGTTTGGGTTTAGGTGACGTGTTGTTTTTTTTGGTTTTTTTTTTGGTTTTTTTTTTTTTTTTTCTTTCTCTATTGCCTTAAGCAGAAAAGATACTTAAGATAACAAAAAGCTTAAATCTGATTATTACAAGTAAAACTTAGGGATATACTGAACACATACAAATCTGTCATGAGTTTGAAGACATTTTGGTGCCATTTTAAGTAGCTCAGTTAATTTTTTGCAATGATTATTTCATAGAAAAATATAAAGGTTTCAGATGTGCTTAAAATAGTTGCACAATGGGCAAGGACTTTCTGAATACCTCTCTAAATTCTGGGACAGTGATAATGGATCAGGTAATGCTGAGTAAATGGAAACTAAATGGGAACTTACCACTGATGAGTCAGTGAGGGAAACACTGAAAACCTGTTGGAATAAACACTGAAGCAAAACAAAAACTTGGGGTCTCCAGTCTGAAAGATTTTATGTGGCTTGCAGCTGTTTAACAAGCTCTAAGGACTATAAGGACTGATTTCCAAGAGCTTTCCTGTGCATGTTTGTCACAAATTTCTGTTACTGATCAATAGCTCTGAGACATTCAGATTATTCCAGATGTGGCATTTGGAGGGTTTTACTTTTTTTTTTTTTTTTTTTCTCCTATTAAAGTAGATTAATTCACTGAACATCTATACAGTTTTGTATTTTTCCTAAATGAATCCAAATTCAGGCTTGCCAGGACTGGGATTTGTGTTTGTTTATGCATATCATCAATTCTTAGATAAAAGGACACTTATGCTGTCTGCCACCAACGCCATGGCTTAAGGGAGAAGGAAGAGAACCCCCAGGACATAAAAGGAATATATAAAAATCTTAATCACAGATTTATTTTTTTTTATTTACAACCATCATTTATTTTCTGTTTAAAGAGAAATTAAATAGAAAGTGAAGGAAAACAAAATACAGCCCTTGTTGAGACAGAAAATGGTAATTAAAGTACTGAATATCTGCACTATGGGATATTTTTTAAAGGAACTATTCCTTTATTGTTACACATTTTTATCTTTCAAGAATGTGAGGAATCTAGGACCTCAGCAACCACTGAATCTTTTCTAAGTGCTGGATGCCAAACTGCCCCTTTTGCCTTTCTGCAAATTATCTCTGTGTCTTCCTTGTGTCCAGTATTTTTGCTGTCTCTGTTCAAGGAATCCCAACTCTTAAGTGGGAAATTGAAGGATGTACAAGTTTTTGACCATCATATCATAGAACTGTCAGTGTGTACTGACCTTGAAAAAGTATTTTGCTGTGTAAACAGGTGCTTTGTGGCACACACAGGTTTTTGTTTCTGCACAAAATCTGGTTTTGTGTGATTAATGACGTCTGTCTGCACTGTATGTACAGTAGCACAGCCAGGCAGTGCACTGTGAGAGGCCCATCATTCCCTGGCGACATTTCATTACAATGAAATGTATTTTCAGTTATTATGCAGCTTTTTTATGTTCTGTTTTGGTAGGAGCATGCAAATATTTATTGCTTTTGTGCAGGTACCCCTCACCATTCTAGCTCTCAAACACGGGTAAATCTGTAGTCCCAGTGAAACTGAAGTTGAACACTGAATCAGTAAGAGTAACACACACTGCTAACATGATGTGTGCAAGCATTCTAAATTCTCTAGGGAGGAATTGTTATCCATGGAAGTTAAAATGTGCCAAATTCACTTTTTGTATCATTATTTTGAAATTTAGGATTTGTGTGTGTAGGGGAGGATAGTTTTGCAGAAGGCAACTATTATCAAGGTGCTGAAATTAATTGGCTGCTTTAATTGAGGTAGATTACTAGCTAATGCTTTCTTGAATACAGTAATTCTCCTATTAAATTATCTTTGAATAATTACCTGAAATTTCTCAGCTGCAGGGACTGATGGCTATTTAATTGCACAGTGATGTTGCTATATAATTACTTAACAAGGTGTCCTTTAATAGTTTAATTCCCCTTTCCAAGGGAAAAAAAACTGTAAGCATGACTTCTATTTTTTAAGTGCTGCAATTTTTATTTTTTTTTACAGATAACTTTGTATCTGAAAGAGTGAAAAAAAATGCTATTTGTTGATTTGCTTTTAAAAGTAAGCCTTTTGATTGTTCAAGAATAGATTTGGATTCAGAAGAGTTTTGGAAACAAAAAAAAATTGGTTAGGCATTTGTTTAGCTTTATTGCATAAATTTTGTGGCTTGCTATTTGTTTTACAGTGTACTTTGAATGAGGCATTAGTCAGGTCTGATATGCAAAAACATAATTATGTGTGTGTTGATTTTTGTGGACTGGGAGCTCTCTGGGTAATGGGACCTCTTGTGCTGAGGCAAGGCAGAGTGACCAGGAATTTAAAACCTGTATTTATTCCTCCTGGGAACAGGAGCGGGGGAAGGAGATTGTCTGCTTGCTGTGGGTTCCTATCAGCTGGAAAGAGTGAGCAGTGAAACAGCTGTTTTATGAAGATGGTGAAACAAAAGCAGAGATCAAAATTAAAAATGCTCAGGATCATGCCACAGGGTATCAGTTTCCTTGCTAGTTCAAGGATAGACTGGTTTTTTGCTGACAAGAAATACTCTACATTGAACAATGCAAAACTGAACAGCTGTAAAGGAGGTTTCTGATAAGTCCCAATGAGGCTGGAACTGTGAAGCTGGATAGAGAGTTCTAGAAAATTGAAGAGAGGAATGGTGGGATAATTTTACCTCTTTAGTTACATAAACATTTTAATCTATATCTGCTGAACATACACCTTACCCAAAATATTGTATTCTGACCTTTGAATAGAATCACAGAATAGTTAGGGTTGGAAGGGATGTGATCCTTCTAAAATGTAAGGGCTTTTAAATTTCCTTTTTAAAACAGAATTATAGGCATACAGGGCTTACTGATCAGTTTGAGTTTCACACTGCTTCCATGCTGATCCACTGAAGGTGTGATCTATGAGCATCTCCACCTGTGAGCCTGGCTCTGTTCTCCAGAGGCTTGGGGCTTTGATCTCTAACATGCCAGGTTCTACCCTGAACAGCCTGAACATACATGGCAGTCTGACACAATGGGCCTGGTGCAGAGCACGGACAAAATCAAAATGTGTGTCACTAACACACATTTCTGAACCTCTTTGAGGAAGAGTTCCAAACCCCCTATTTGTCTATGCTTCTTTAAAACCAGAAGGGAATGATCAATCCAGTATTACAGAAATCATCTCTGTCCACAGGAATATATTTTAGACAAATCTCCAAAGGATAGAGCAGAAGAATGGCTGTACTGGATCAGAGCAAAGACACACATAGCTCAAGCTGTCAGGAATGAAGGCATCAGTACTACATGTTGTTATTTCATGAACATACAATCCTTGATTCATACCATCTCCACTTTTATCAGAGTGGAATAAGAAAGGAATTTTTTTAATGTCCATTGATCTTGCAAGCCTGATAAGAGATATTCATTGCCCGATATCCAGAGGTGTTCAACTTCACAAGATGGCCAGAAAATCAGGCATTAAATTTAGGTTTTTAATTAGAATAAAATGTAGGGCTGTTGACTGCATGGGATTTTTGTCAATTTGCATAAGTAAGGCTGAAAATTGCCTGACACTCTTGTAATATTTTTCTTAATGCTTCAGTCTGGGAGTGGCAAACCAAATAATAGGAAAAAAAATGGCTTAGTCCTTGTGTTTTCTCTGAGCACAAATCCACCCTCTTTTCTTCTTCTAGTTTCTTAGAAGCTTATATCAGCAAGACAGTTTTTTTCCTTGGCTATGAGGATGCTAGGGCCTTTATCTCATTTGATCTAAGAAACAAATAAAAATACTATAATCTTTGCACTGTGCCTCCAGTCATCTCCCTCCAAGAAGAGTGGTCCAGGATGCATCTGGAACTGGAAAACTTCACAGAGGAGTTGAATATGAGCAGAGCTCTTGGCCACTTCTCTCTTAAAAAATATCACTGGTCCTCCTTCACCCAGAGCACTCAGGCTGGACTGCTCATATTTCCATTAAATGTTTATAATTATAGGGGAATTATAAATATTGTATATTTGTACTTTACTGTATGCAGAGACCTGAAATTATGAGTGGATCTCAGCTGTGCTAGCTCCTGTCCAGGGTTTTTTTTTATTACAATCCCAGAGGCAAAGTACTCCCATCCTGAAGCTCCTTGAGCCTGCTGGGGGTAGGTGGTGTGAAGGGCGCATGGTGTGATGTGTAACAGAAAGATTAAGGGACATTTGACTCATCTCTCCAGGACATTTCCAAGTCTCCCAGAAGTTTGTAAGGCTAGTCTCTGTTTCTCTTGCTTTCTTAGTATTTTTTTTTCTGTTTTCATTCTTCTATGCTTTGACCTCTGCTTGTTCTTCATCTCTTTCTCCCCCCATGCAACCCCTCCCTTTTCATTCCTGACTCTCTCCTTCACTCCTCCCCTCACTCATTCTCTTCAGCACTGCAGCAATGGTAGTCAAAAGAAGAAAGGCACAGAATTATCTGTTACTAAATGGGTGGTGCTGATGGAAAATTAGGGAGGAGGAAAAGAGGAATTAATTATCCATAATGTAAGGGTTAAGAAATAAGATTTTCCCAACTAACATTAATATCTGAAGAAATCCTAAATTTGTGAGAAACATTCCTTCTTCCTTCATCAGAAGGCTCTGCAGCTGTACTCTTAGAAAAGGAAAGAGAGGGTCAAACCTTATGTTTTATCCCTGCTTTCTATAAGTAACCTGCAAAGAGATTTTTTTTCTCAAGGTTGCAGAGCATCTGCTGCTCCAATTTCTCTGCTTCTTAGGAAAGATGAGGTGTAATTGTAATCTGTTGCTTTGAAATCCTTCTATGAAAGACATGAAAAATGTACAAGGTGTTATTGCTAGAAGGCAGTCTATGTAACCAGTCAGTAACTAGAAGATCCCCCATTAATTTTTGTTTTGTTTATTTTTAAAAAGGTGTGAGGCTGATATGGAGAATATGCCAAGTCAACTGGATGAGTCAGCACAGGCAGCACAATGTGAGTGAGTTTGGTTTATTAAAAATATTCACACTCCAAGTCAGTTTATCACAATGTTACCTGCAATTACAAACCCAGAAAAGTGTTACTAACATTTTCTTAGGACTTTATTAGAAATGTGGCCTCATGTGCACCTAGTGGAGGAGCAGACAGTTAAGCTACTCTGTGTATGCCTACTTACCCTAAAAAAAATAAAATAAAAAGCTACCTTCTACATGATAATTTTTTCAGTGCTGTCCTTGAGCAAAAACTAATAACATGTATTTACATCACAGAGTATCTTTCCACTGATTTTTCTTATGAAAACTTCACAGCTGTGATAACCAAAAGCACTTCCTCTTGTAAATACATTTTTCAAATCTGTCTGCACTGGCCTGAAGTCTTGCTGACCACTCAACACTACAAATAACTTTTTTGAAAACCAATTCTTTTCTTCTCTGGAGTGGAAGCACATCAGACATTGTGTCAGTACATACAAGCAGACATTTTTGTGGGCATTTTGGCTTTATATTTATAAAACAGGCAGAAGACTGATAATGTCCACATAACCTGCTATAAAATACAAAAGGCAAATCCAGTTGCAGAGTCATTTTACTTGAAGGGATATGCAAGATGACAAGTTAGACCTTCTCTAACCCTGTGCAATGCTTGGGACTGGAGAGGGATTTTCTGAAGTTTGAGAGGAGAATTAACATGACATGAAGTTGGTGTCAGTGGCATAATATTGAGCCCTTTGCATTGTTTCATATACAAAAGTTACTGGAGGAAAGGATTGTGATATTCCTTTTGGTGTTTTGCTGCTACAATTGTGAGATTTGTTCAAGTGCAGAATTAAATAGCAATGTTTGGCTTGTGTTTGGTGCATTTTTTTTAGGATTGTGCATAATGAATCATCCTGAGGCTGCTCTGAACCGTGGGGTACCAGGGAGAGAAGGAATTTGACTGGTTTGGAATTGTGTCCCCAGTGGATAGATTGAAGAAAGAATAATACTTGTGTATTTTTTGTTTGTTTGGGTTGTTTTTCACAATTTTTCATCTTTCTCTATGCCTCAGAAGTGAGCAGAGGAAATAAGTTATTTTTCATTTAGTGGTTGTAACAAAAGTTGCATGTCAATGTGGATAGTTAATGGTTTTTCAAAATTACATGCAGCCATACTATGGGGTCTGTTTAGAGTTTTTTTAAATAAAATTTTCTAAAGATGGAAAATCCAAATATTGAGAAACTGTAAATTTAAAACATTTAGTAGATTTCAAGCTTTCTTAGTAGGTCACTTTTCTGTTGGATGAAGTAGGATGGCGACAGTGAGTGTTGAAAGTTTTGCCTCTTTTTGTAATTTTGTGATTTGCCTTCAGAGGATGGGGTGAGGTGAGTCCTATGGGAAGGATGGGAGGGGCAGCAGTGCCCCTTGTGAGCTACAGGCTCAAGGAGACCCCAGAGACTGCAGGGGGGACAGCAGAGATCACCACTGCAGAACCCAAATCCTGCAGCTCGCCCAGAGACAGTCAGGTGGGAGCAGCAGCATTCAGCGATGCCTTCAAAGCAGCAGCAGAAAGAATTTACAGGGGTCTAGGGAAGGCAGAAAGAATGTACAGGGGTCTGAAGAAGGTTACTTGTAGAGTAACAGGTCCCTGAGTGTGTGGGATCTGGGCATGGACCTGCCTGGAATGTCATAAGCAGCCACATTATTAGGGCTTTATGTGACTCATCTTTATTTCTGTTTAGTTCTGTCCAGCACTACTGGTATTAACAGAAACATAATAATAGGAAGAAAATAAAAAGACTGATACCAGATTAGTCAAGAATTGCCCAGATAAAGCTATATAAGCATAGAAATAACTTTGTATCAGTAGAATGTGGTGCTAAGTTTGTATATGTGCATGCCTTTCCATTCTTCTTATAGTTCATTCCCTTTAACCTCACCACTTAATTTCATTATTATTAAATGCTTTTTCAGATAAGTTATTTTTGTTTCTAATCTGTGATTAAAATATTAATCAGGCAATTGAAGATAGACACTAAAGTTCTCAGATCTCAATTTTGCAGCAAAGGTTGCAGACATTTCTCTGTCTCAGTATGTGAGAGGTGACATGGAATCGTGTGGCAGGTCCCTTCTGCGTGTCTGTCTCTCTGGCAGGGCTGTCACCAATCCTGTGCTGCTCATGCAGTGCTGCCTGCTGGTTTTGGGCTCTCCTTGCCATGCTCACCTCTGCTGTGTGGTGCACCCAGAGACTCCTGCGTGGCTGCTTGGAGAAAAGGTCTCTGCTGACACCTCAGAGCTTTCCCCTGCCCAGGCAGCCCCATGGCAGGCTGGTGGTTAATGGGATCCCCACTGGTGGTTAATGGGGTCCCCTCCAGCACCTGGGATGCTGAAGCAGGAGATGATCCTTACCCCAGTCTGTAACAAAATGTAAAACCCCATTTGTAATGCTGTGTTAAGCAGGGACAAATCAATGAGTTCAGTTCATGAGACTCAGCAGGTCTGAGAGGGTTTCTGTCAAAGGATGTGCTCATTTCTGTTTCTTGTCTAAAGTAACACAAATATAGGAAAAGATACTGAGACATAAGGTCACTCAGTGAAGGAGAAATTTTTCGATTTACCATATAACGTTAAAAGTGTCATTGTTAATAAAAATTAAACACCTTGCCCTGAAGTAAGGCAACTGTATCCTCTTCAGCCTCTTTTATTGTCTCTCCATGGATTTTGACCAGCTGAGTTGTATATCCAGTTCCTTTCCATATTTGGTTCCTTGAATGATCAAGACCTAGGAGATAGTTAATATGCCAAGTATAACATTCTTCAACATGCCAAGTATAATGTTACAGAAATTATATTTTTGCAATGGATGCATTAATCAAGCAACTTTAAAATTTTTTTGGCAAGGATTTTTATTTGGTACTTGGTTTATAAGGATACAGTTTTGGATATGTTTTAGACTAGCTAGAATTGAGACAGCATCACTTTTTGTGTGAAAATATTGTCTTTTTCTTTCCTGCTCTTAGTAGAGAGCTAGCATTTGTTTTTCTGGTACTTGGGATAATGGGAAGCCAAATTTTGGACATCAGAAAGGTTCAAAATTAAACATCTTCTAGTACTATTCCTGCAAAGAGGGTGTTCAGACATTGTAGCAATTACAACTACTGTCAAATTTGAAGGTCTGTACATATTATTTATTGCTAAAAGCAATGTTAGCAAGATTGCCCTACCTTTAGATCAGGACTTTAGGATAAATCTCAGAATAAATTAGCGTTACAAATTATATTATTTGGATCAAACATCCTGGGTTGAATTCAAGTGCTTTGGATAACATGGGTTGAACTAGCTCTTCTTTAATTATAATAAAAATCAGTTTTACATATATATGTCAGACTAGTTATCTTTAATTACAATAAAATCAGTTTTGCTAGATTTGTGTACAAACTTATAATATTATGTATCTGGAATAATGTAGAAGAGACCTTGCCATGAAAGTGGCTTCTGGTTACATCATTCACAGAGGAATTGGCTCCGTAGGTCCTGAAGGTCTATAAGCTTACAGCAATAATTAAACATGACAATTTTTTAACTTTGAATAAGACTTTTAGCACATTGGGCAGTTGATTATTTGTGTGCAGCAAGTATGGGCTCAACTGCTTGTGTAATTTCCATGAATAGCAGGTTGCACTCATAAGTGCATCATTAATTAGCTGCTTGTGCTATTAACTGCCGTGGAGGTACAGCTACACCAGTTTGCTTTTTTATGAGCTTCTGTGAGAAATTTTTAGTGCTTGTCAAATACATGGGTAGAAAAAGAATAAACAAAAAATATGGCACTTTATAAGTGTGATCCATACAAGTTGTCTTCATAAGCCAGTAGGTGCTATTTCAAAACTGCTGCCTAATTGCAAATTGTCCAGGAGTCATTTTTATTCAGCTTCATGCTGACCTGTAAATCCAGACAATGCTCTCATTTGCAGCTTCAGCCCAGGTGTTTGAACCTCAGTAGTGGGTTTCTGTACAGCTCTACATCACCAGCTTGGTCACACAGTTCTTGGGTTCTAAATGTGAAGGAGACCAGAGCCCAAGAGATGAAGCCAGTGTGAGTTTCTTCCCTGCCCTCCCTGGGCTTTGGATCAGGCTCATCAAACCCTGCAGAGGGGCAGGTTATTTGCACAACAGTTGTAGAGGCTCTTCCCTATGAATGAATAAACCATTTAGAATTGTATTTTGTAAAGTGCACAGTCGCCATAAATGGGATGAGAATTTTTTTTCCCCCTGAATTGGGCTCTTTGTACTGAAATGTGTAGTTAGCACAAATATTCATCCTCCTCTGCTGTATAAGCTGAAAGGGCCCAGAGGAAGCTTGAAAGTGCAAGTCACACTGACATTTCACTCATCAGTCCTTTGCCCTGATATTGTAACATCGCTGCTCCTCGGCAAAGGCAAAGTGGGGAACATATCCAGCTAATAGGAGAAAAGTTTAACTGATCATGAGCGGTAAAATTCAGGGCTGAAACGGTGATGTTATATTAATTAAATTCCCTGTTTCACTTTATAATTGTGAGGTTCAGGAGCAGGAACCTCACACAGTTCTGAAGCAAAAAAGATGTGTGTAGACTGCTTATTTGTTGAAAACCTACAGTGAGTGCTACAGTACTTAAAAGGGAGCCATAATTGCTCTAAGCTTTTCCTCTTCTGGGGTGTATAGTACTCTGATCTTCATAATCCTGGGTATTGAGAAACTGAATAACAGTCGTCTTGTTTAAAGTGAAAAACATCAATTGCATCTCTCCTCCCTGACTCTTCCCAGGCAGTATTGCCTTGAAAAGCAATTTTCCTCCAGAAGCACCGACACATTTGTGTCCTTAAAAATTAAGATGTTACATTAGTTCTCCAGATTCTGAAAGCAAATCATCATCAATACTCTTTATTTTAATATCTTACATGAACATAACAAATATAACATAATGGATGTGTAAAATAATAAGACGTGCATATTTTGTATAAATAAGTATTTTATATAAATACTTTTCATATGTGACATTTTTGGTGGAATGCTGCTCTGATCAGAACAGTTGAAAGCATTAAGGTAGCTGTAATAATAATCATATTTTCATATGAAAATATGCATACTCCTTATAAGTAATACTTCTATTTTTCTAGCCAGGATCTCAGTACATATTTTAATATATTGGTATTTTCCTTCAGAGTCACATTAGAAATAACTAACAGACAAATTACTCATACACATGCTTTAGAGTACCAGAAACAAACAAATAAAGCCCCCCAAGTAATTGCCAGCCCATGTCAGCAATTCAGTTATTAGGATCACATAAACCCATGTCTTATATATTCCACCCAGAATTGTTTTAAGGTCCTTGTATGCATAGAATTTTGAAATATATTATTTGAATATAAAAGTAGATTATGTATTTCCCCTGTGGCTGGCCAAATGTCTTTCCAACAAAGGGTAAAATAAGAAGGCTATTTTTTTGTGTAAAAGAGTGATCTTTTTAGTCATGCTTGATTGCTTTTTCAGGACTGTCTCCATTTATAATGAGATATTCTTGGACTCATTTGAACCAGAAAGTTTAGTAAAATTGTTACATTTTTTACATAAAATACCTTGAATTATTTAAACAGTCTCAAACTCAGTATTTTTTAAATATGTGATATATATTGGATTTTTTGCTTCGCAGGCTGAACACGACAAAAAATGGAAATATATTTAGCATATTTACAATATTTGTTTTAATCTTTCATACTTGTCAGCACTTCACACTAATTTAGTCTTATCTGCTGCTAAGGAGTTACACAGTAAGGGATGCACTTGTTATTCAAATCCCTATTAATGTTTCATATCATAGTTTGGCAAGAAAGCTGTGACTCTATTGGGCTATGATACAGGAAGTTTTAATTATCTGTACTTTTCAGAAAACTTGGCCTAGGATGTCTGTGCTGAGAACAATGATGTGAATTTACTTTTATCAGGAGTTTAAAATTACATTATAAAATGTGTTCTGTGATACTGTTCTTATAAGATCTGATGAGCAATGAAATGTGCAGAGCTTGAGGAGAAAATGCGTTTTTATTATAATCACAGTGCCCAGATAAAATTGTAAGTGTGCAATGCTTTAGGAATATTTATTTGCAGGTAAAGATAAATTTCACATTTCCTAAGTTTGTGTTTTACTATTGGAAACTACACAATCATCCTTCCATGCTTAGCTTCAGTCTAGTACTTGCATTACTCTATATTTAGTCTTTTCAGTGTATTTTGTAAAATATTTCATTGTAATGTTAACAGAGCTTACTTAGCAGTTCTGTATTTTGCAGGCAAAAAAAAAAAAAAAAAAAAAACTCTACCAGTTGTAGATCAAGTAGAAAAACCCTGCAACAATTCCTTTTCAAAGGAACAAGTTGTAGTTCAAAATTTTATTTTACAGTACTTTTATCTTTAGGCACTATGAGAAGCAGCTCTTTTACTTCTGAACCCACAGCAAAAGCCCGTGTCTCGTCTTTCCTGTAATTGTCCATTCTTTTTATAAGATTTATTTTTGCCTGTGGTGCTGAACTGAGAAAGTCACCCAGCTAAAATGTAGTTACTTCATTTCCAAGTAAAAACAATGGCGTTTTCATGTCCACACTTATTATTATTCTGAGAATGTACTAATTTGTTACATCCAAGATGACGGTTAGCTTGGTCCATGAAAGGGGCACGGTGCCAGCTACTGCAGCTCAGTAAAAGGACTTCTTTCATGGCAAGTGGTGGGACAGAAAGTAGCCTGCAGTGCCTGTGGGTCCGGCAGGCAGGCTGCCAGCAGAGTCATCCTGGTACTGGGCTTTGCTGTGCCGGGCTCTGAATGAAGCTCAAACTATGATTTCACTAAATGTCGGCATGGGCAGCCAAATTTTCGAGCCACCAGTGCTCTAAGGAGCAACTGATAAATGTTTTATCCCTGCGGGCTGTAGTTGATGTTGCACAAGGATTTTGCATGTGCTCAATGCATTATCGTTCTTGGCATTAAGCTTAGATAATTGTCTACTTATATTGAGCCTGTAATAGCAAAATACAAGTGAAGAGGCATGTTTTACAAAGTAAAACTATGAAATAGGTTTAGCTATATTACTATGGATTTTTTTTGTTCTATCCTACTAAATTTGAATGAGAATGAAGTATGATTCTATACCTTAATGCTGCTCAAACCAGGGTGGTCTCATAATTTTGTTTTACATGCATGACATTGCTTAAGGTCATTAGTTGTAAATCTTAGTATAAAAAGACTGAAAATATATTCAGTACTTTGTAGTTACCGAATACATATTTAAAAGCCTCTATGAAAAGTCGGGACCTACATGGCAGATTTTCAGTAGCTGAATGGTCAATTTAATGATGTAGATTAGCTGTATCTAAACAGTAAATGGAGATAGGCTGTTGCAAGGCTTTGATGAATATCTCTGATGCATATCCCAGTTGATCAATTTTCTAATTTTAGGGATTAGTATTCTGCTTTTCAATCCTAATATACCCTCTGGTTACATTCTATTTGAAATTTAACTTAGATCAGGTACAGCTTCATTTACTTTTTGCTGTAGTTTAACTGTCTAACAAGTACAAATTAAATTTTAATTTGGTCTTTCTCTTTGCAGTGACTGTGATGTAATGGTCTCATTTTTTCACTCATTTTTTTCTTAGCATTACCTGACTTCTAATTGGTTATTTAAATCACTGTTTTATATTAAAAGACAACCTTCAGTATTGCTTTAAATGTTTTTTAAAGTAGTTTGCATTCAAAAATTTTATTCAGCCTAGTTAAATTCAACCATTAAGTTTAGCAGCTAAAACTAATAGTTGTTTATCAGATAGTTAATTACTGCAACAACCGTGTATATATTGTAATAGTTGTGCATAATATGATCAACTTTTTTACGTACATAAATTGTTTATGCAGGATCTACTGAGAACAGATAGGCAGCTTTTTGTGCAAATATGAAGAAATGTTTAAATAATTTATTTTGAGAAAATCTGATTTTGTTTTTATTGCTCATGTTCATGGAGCTAACATAGTTCATGTGAAAGTGTGAATTTATTTTTTTTTTATGTTTTCAACACAAAGGCTACTGGTGTCAATCCATTTGATAAAATACTCCCTTAAAAACATGCAAATCCAAGCAGGTTATGACTGCTAATTTTGTCTTTGCAAATTCTGGATCTTTAACATACAGACTAATTAAATATTTGTAATAAAACAGTTAACTCCAGCGGGTTATTGCTGGGGTTTGCAAAACCGCATTGAAGTGCTTTCTTTTCATTTCATTGATGGTGGAACAAACATTTCTTTAATAAGGATACAGCACATTCTAATTTCGTAGCAGAAGCTTAGATAAGGATCAGGCCCCTCTGAATCACTGCTTTGACCTATGACATGGCAAGTGCTGAAGCTCTTTGGCAAAAGCAGAGTTAGTCATTCATTATTATGCACAGGACTTCCCAGTTCTAAAGGGGCTCTGTGCTTTCTCTCAGATAGACTTTGTTTGTTGGAAATGAGAACTGTATTTTGGCAGTAAAGGACAAGAACTGAAGCAACTCTGCAGGCAGACTCATTATGACATAATCCTTCATTAATCCTTATTCTCTATTAATAGATCATGACAGAAGTTTTGCTTTGGGTGACCATCTTCACCAGCAAGCTATGAGAGAGCAGTAATAGACAAAAACCCAAATAATAGACCCAAGCTCTTCTTTTCGGGCTAACATTTTATTTACAGCCTTAAGGAAGTACGTAGGTGTTACCTTGGAGAAGTTAGTGTGCTAAGTGATCTATTTTCTTCAAGTGCAACCTGGCTTTGTATCTGAGAAATGTGATTCATCTGTTGGAAAATGGATTACTTACGTGACTTACCTGGCAGATAAACACACTGAAAAATTAGGTGTTGATTGCAGACTTGCTGCAGGAAAAATATAGGGATTCAAGACCCCATCAGAGTGGAAGTGGCAGTTAAAAGGGAAAGGACTGAAGAATGACATTTTAAGTGGCATGTGAAATGAATGTGACAAAATTTGGCCAAGAGAAGGACAATTTGAGAGCTTTTTGTTTCCAAGAAAGTTCAGGAGAAAAACCCACGTAACTGTGGAGCGTTTGGAAATGTATTTTTGTAAAAGTTACAAAACCTATTGTTTTACTTGTTATAAGAAAAAAATACATAAGTCAAGAATAATGAGGTTAATATTTGCCTGATAGAGCAACACATAGTTCATGGCCGCTCTCAAACTGCCAGAGTCAGGCAGCAAAACAAAAAGTGCTGAGGAAAAACAAGTAAATTAAACATTTTTCAGGGATTGTTAACCATTGATTAAGGAGTCCCTGGTTCTCGTTAGAGCTGGATTTACTTGCATTGGGTCTTGACTGTGCCATGGTGCACATATTTCTAGCTGAGTTTGCTTACCTGCTGAAGTGCTCCTGTTGGAACTGATGCGGCTGATGATGACAGAGAAGGCTTGTGTGTTTTGTTATACAAATTAGGCTTTGTAACATCTATTAATATTGTCAAATATAATTTGAATATAAGCCAAAATTTAATTTCTGAAGCAACTGTCTGTATCCTAGAAAAATCATTTGTTCATTTAAACTGTAGTCCATTTAAACTGTAATGTGATATTTAAGTTGTTTAAGAGAGTAGACTGGACTACCTCCATTAGCTTCTCTGAAACTCTACTGATTTACATCCATTGTGAAAAAGATCACTAATTTCATTATTTCTTATTAAGATTTAGTGCTTCTTTGTTATGATATGTGCTGTAATGTCAGTTTGACTGGGAAAAAAGGTGTAGAAAATCCCACTGTTTTGACAAACTGAGTGGAAAAGGTTTGTATTTGTACTGGGTCTTTGAGGCACTTCCAGGATCCAATGCCTAGAAACGCAGGTGAAAAAGACACGTGCTTCTGAAAATGTAATAATTACTAAGATAAAATGTTTTTTGCTTCTAGCAGGACAGTATTTTATGCCTGAAAATCTCAATATGTATTCTTTTGTGTAGTTTCTTAGCACCCTCTCCATTCTATTCAAAAAGATATAAAATATGAATAGATTTCTAAATTTTTCCATAGGAAAGGTTTGCCATTCATATAAAGGAGATAATGCAATGGGGTTTACAATTTAAATTTTTATTTCCACTTAGTGTAATACTTTACACAAACAAAAGCCCTACAGTTGCTACATACTGTGAGAAATTGTCAGCAAGTGTGTTTTTCCTTCTGCAAGTAGCATTTATCACTTTAACTTTTCTGCTGAGAAGTTTGCATCTGATTTAGACATAATGTGGCCATTCAGATATGGGGTTATAGAAGGAATATGGGGTTAGAGAAGGAATGGGAAAACATAATTCAGAATTTCTAAACCATTTATGTGGCACTCTTGTTTTGCACTTCTTTGGAGCATGCACAATAAAACTGACTTCTGAGTGTAGTTTTACTCCTCTTGCTACTCAACAGACACACAGATAAAATACAGATAGCTTTGGCAGTAGGTGTGGCTACATAAATGCAGTTGAGTGTTCAGGACCTGAGTAAAGCTCAGTGCTTCAGCACATCTGGATTTAATTGTTGCTTTCTGAAGAAGAGATTTCTGATAGTAAGCAGCCCTTTAATCTAGCAGACAAAAGGCATAACAGGATTCAGTGGATGGATGCTGACATGCCAAATTCAGTCTGGAAATGAAATACCAATTTTTAACATAAGGAGTAATTAGCCATCAGGGTGACTTAATGAGAAATAGGCTGGGCCATGTCCCATACTTAACTTTAAAACTGAAATATCTTGTATTCAAATAAATTTTATGTCTTGAATGTAAGTAACAGGTTGGAAGAAATATTTGAATTTCCCCCGTAGTCTGTTATATGTGGCTTTAAAATCAATTATTGTATTTTTCTGAAGTTCAATTATCGTTCATTATTTACTGTTATACTACTTGATATGATTGTGATTACTGAAGGTTCTGTGTTAAGCCATGAGAAAAATAATTACATTGTGTTTTCAGCTGTTCAGAACCAGTGGCACTGTGCTGCCTTGTGGCACTCCTGTTCATATCCTGAACAACTGAAGAACTTAAACAGCTCTTTGTGACTGTAATAGTAATTCTGTATTGTCTTCTGCATTTGATATCCTTCTTTTGCACAAAAGTCATGGTTTTGGAAAAAGCTATTCTCATTTGTCCCTACCTCCCTGTTAGTCTCAGAAAATGAGGGAGGTCAACACATCCAATGAGCCATTTTCCTCTTATGTCACATCTTCGTATTCAGCATTTCTGTGGGCACATGGCTGGATCCAGGATGTTAAACAGGCATTGACATAACAGGGCTTTAAATATTTATTTTTATTAAAGTTAGACATAAGTTATTCAGCAAAGGAGGTGGTGGGTGTGATGGTTTGCAGACTGAATTATATCATGCTGTTGTGAGAAAAACATGAAGTATGAAGGATTGTATTTAGCAAGTGATGAAACAATTCTTCTGTGATGCTTGTCACTGAAAAAAAAAATAAGAAATCGTAAACTACAGCAAGAAAGTTTCTTAGCAGTAGAAGGCTGGAAACAAAGGGGATCTTTCTAGCAGTTAGAATGAAAAGTCACTGAAATAGTTGGCCTAGGGATTTATCAAGCCACTATTACAAGCTGCTTCACATGTTAGGCAGACATCTGTCAGTAGGGACCTACTCACGCATGATCCTGCTCTTGTCCTGAGCCCTGAGGTCAGCAGTAGGAGGGTGAAGAGTATGTGAAGGCCAGACCAGTATTTAAGGTTTCTGGCAGCCATCCTCTCCTTGAACAAGACAATGACTTCTTCAGATAACCCATAATATCCAGAGATTCCAGATCTTCTGTGGGCTGTCTCTCTGTATAAGTCAAAGAATCAGCATGAGCCATAGGGGACCTTCTCTATTCCGCTTCCAGGGAAGGTAACTTTGATGATAGAGAGAAAGCAGTTATGGACACGCTTTTAGGACTTGTAATTAGCCTAATGAAGTTGGCCATCACCTTGAATGGGATGATGAGAAGCACCAAAAGCACTGGCATCTGCCTGATCCTGGTTTGGTTCCCAGAGGTGCCATGTGTTTCCGGCAGTCATTCTGAATTTCTGGTTTTTATTCTGAAGTATTATACACTGTCTCTAAGCTCTATTTTTAATAATATGCTTAATAAAAACAATAATCAATTGGATTAACTGTTGCTTTGGGATCTTCATGATCTTCATACATAATACATGCATTCAATAGATCAGTAAACTGTGAAAAGTCTTTTATTCTGCAATATCTGAAGTGTTTCAAGGTGTAGTGCACACAGAATTCCATAGCCTGTCCTTTTTGTTTTGGTTTGGGGGTTTTACTTTGGTTTGGTTTTATTTTAATTTGTCATATCTGTAGCTTTATGACTGACAGCAAACTCAGGCATGACAGATATATTCCATCTTTTCTATGCTATTATAGAAAATCTGTATACTGACAGTGTTTGCTCTGTTAATATTGCCAGGCAGAGTGACCTCTGCCCAGAGCTCAGGCACATGACAGAGTATGTATATGAACCAGGGAGCTCAGGGTAGTTCCTGTAAATAGCTTCTCTCCAGCTTCACAGGACGTGGGATTCCCAAGCCTCTTCCTCTGATTGTGTTTCTGTGCACTCCTCTTTTGTCAGCTGTAGATGGCAGATCCTTGTTGTACCTATCAAAGCAGATTCCTGCACAATGCCAGCCAGGACCCAGCACTGTCATGTAGCAGGCTCCTTAAAAAAATGCACTGGGAGATGTGGCAGTCGGGCTGTTAATTACCATATAAAGCATCACTTTCCAATTGTGAGTCTTCCACAGTGTCTTCGCTTTTTGGCTTGGCTTTTCTGCTTGTAGCAATGTATAGAATTAAAGCTGTGATTGGACAGCTGATAAGTGAGCTAGTAGTTAATAGTCTGATGGCAGAAAGTGGAGGTGTTCCATGTAGGAAGAGGTCTTTTATTTGTTGCTAAAAGGAGTGATTCTGACTCATTTTAGGCTCTGGAGTAGTGTGGGTGAGCCAACACATGGAATGTGGTGAATCTAGGTATTTGAAGGAAAGTGAATGGAAATTGTCATTTTTTGTGACAGGAGAATGTGTTTGGTATGGTGCCAAGTAAAAACAAGTATGTGCAGATTTGTTCAAAACAGAAAATTCTCATGTCCCTGGGATGAATTTCAGATTCTGAAGGGAAACAAACAGCCAGAAAAACAGAAAAGAATAAAAGTAATTGAGAACATGTGATCGCAGGTCTTATGCACAGATTTAATTAAGACCTCTACCTTCAGTGCCTTTGCCAAACAGTTTTTGTAAACCTTAGGCAAAATATGTTGGCTACTTCACATTTGGAGACACAGGCATCAATTTCCATGGTACAGAGGCAATCCTTTTGTTCAGAACTATGTTACTTCAAACGAGTATTTCATTAGGGTGGATATTTATGTAAATTTTGGATATGCTCTGTGTACTGGAAACACTCTTCCCGAAAATGTGTCGCATCAGTAATGAGTTGTTGTTGGTTTTTTTCCCACTGCCTTGTACCGTTCTTAGAGATGTAAAGCAACACATCTTACGTTTCCTCCCCTTTCTGCACGCAGAATAGAAATTACAGCGACAGCTTAGCTTGTTTTGCCTGTGGATCAATGCCAGAAAGCAGTTTTGAAGGTGTTTTAAAATGAAGACATCTGGCAGCTGGCATACTTACAATTCATTTGCCAAAGACAAGTTGCATGCTGTTGGAATTTTCAATTGAAGGTCACGCACCAGGTAAAAATCAGTCAGGTGGAGCTCGTGTGTGGTGAACCCACACACTTGAAGAATTGTTGGCCCAGGGATGTGTGGGTGGGCTAAACTGTGAAGGATGTTTGTCTAATTTTTCCTCTTTAAAAAGTGAAACCCAAAGCCAAAAAAAGGTCAGTAAATCTGAGGAGAAATCACAAGGCTATGATATTTCAGTGGAACCACCATCAATTAGTTGGAGCAGAGAGTGCCAAAAAAAAAGGAAAAGGAAAGATGAATAAGAATCTGACATAATGTTGGACACTCTACTGTCAACTGAGTGGTCACACACTTTTTGCTCTCATTTTTTTCAGTAAGAAATAGCCTGGAGGATTATTTGTACACAGCTTTGTACTGACAGTGAATTAGTAACACTGTGTCATTGTGCATTCAGTGATTCAGTGACAGCTCTGAGACTAAGCTGTTTACATTAATTGATGTTTAATGGTGTTAATGCAGTATGTTTTACTATTATAAACTTTCTCTTCATCAGCATAGTTACTTAACAAGATACTAATATTTCTAAATCAGGGGGTCTGTACCCACAATGGCTTTACATATGTTTGCATAGAAAATACATGTCCTGTCTGTGTGATGTGGGGAAATGTTATTCAGTATAACTGCTGCAAGAATGAAAACATCAGGCCTGAATTCTTCTCTCACTCAAGCATGGTTTACGTAAAAGAAGCATCTTTTGTATTAATAGATATAGACATTTTTATTATTTGAATATATATAAAAAGATGGAAATCAGGTCTAGGACCTCTGTATGTTGCAATATTTAAAAGTTCAACAGTAGCAGATTTTTCTATGTTTGCTAGATGAAAGATTTAATGTGACATTTTAGAATGCTTTGCATTCAGAACTTGGTTAGATATAGATAAACCTAAAAGTGACCTAATTCCTTTTAGGAAAAAATTTTGAACAATATTGGATTTTCTGAAGTATAAGCATGAGGAACAGTCTTCCCTACTGTTTCTGAGAAGGGAAGCTCAGAAATTAATTGAACAGCATTATTCACTTGGTAAGGTCAGAAGCTGTCCTTGTCAATGGAGAGTATAGGTTGTTTCTTCTGTTCTATAAGTACATAAAAACATACTTTTGTCATATTTTACCCAAAGCTCTTAGGCAGAGGGTCCAGAGATCCCAGCTATTCCCTACAGAACTTCTGAAGCCTAGCTCCTAAACCCCCAGGCTGACTGGAAAGGTAACTTTGTTGTTTAGACTATGAGCTTTCTCCCCAGGAAGTGGGAGAAATAAGGGATGCCTGATTTTGGTATCCAGTGCAGGACCATGGGCTTCTCTGGCTTTAAGGGAATTGTTTGTAACTGATTACACTGCAGTGTGGACCCACGGCTAAAACACTGAAGGATTCAGTGGAGCCAGAATCACACAGATCCCAATAGACGGCTTTTATGAAAAAACAAAAAAAAAAAAAATAGCAGAGGCAAATGCATCTCTTGAAGCAATATTTTTTTTGTCAATGAAGAGTAAAAAATATAGGGAGAAAAAAGGAATACTTATTTAAATTAGTTTTCTTACTAGGAAGAGTTCAAACTGTACCGCTTCTCTTTCTTCCATAAAACTGTAAGCTGCGCCTCTGCTGCTCGGGTTTTGGACAGCTGGACTTTACAACAATCTCTACCAGTTCTCCTCTCCTGTCATTGTGCAGCTTGCAGGTCAAAGGGAGCATGATCTGCCTGAAGCCTTAAGCACTACTGTAAAATAAATCCTTGATAACTGCTAGTATAAATTACTTTGAACCAAAGATTGTGGTGTCAGATTCAGGTGTACAAAAAAAGTTGAAACTTTTTCACTTCTTGTGGAGAGGTGTGATTTAAATTGTGTAAATGTAACATAGTGTAAAATACTGGATTTTTTTTTTTCTTCCTGTAAGAGGGAATGCAGAGTCTAAAGATGAAATATGAAACTGCTTTGAGATGAGGATCTAGAGAAAATGCTGATGATTTGTCACAACTGTTCATCATTGTACTAAACCTGTTTTGTTTTCCTGCTCAAATTCCTGACAGATAATGGCAATCTGACATTCTTACTGTTTTCATTTTACTGCAAAAAAGATCCACAGAGAAGGGGCTGAAACCAAGTAGTGTTATTACATTGCAAGGCTCTTAGTCTCTTAAGATTGATTTCTTGAGTAACATAAGCTGTTTCTACTGCAGTCATGTGAATATTTTGAAGTTGCTCTTGCTTAATGTGAAATTCCATTACTGGTTGAAAGGAGCCCATGGTTATCCTGCTTAACTGTCTCCAAGCACATGAAATTGTGCACTTTTCCCCCTGCAGATGAGCCCAGAGCAATTATAAATATTTGAGGGACATCTTCAAAATAATGTGCCTAAGAAAGTATTCTGATTTATAATCAAAGATTTTGTTACTTCACCTTGGCCTGTGGGGTGACTGTGGGAAAGAAAACTGTCATCTTAATTTTTGTGTCCAAAATTTATGATCCTTGCCAGCCTCATGCCCCAGTGTGGCAAGAGCCTTTTGCACTCTTTTGCAGGGCTACAGTGTCTTGTGTTTTCTCTTGGAACCTGAGCCTCTGGCAGCAGGGTATAACTGAGGTCTCAGAGAATTTTACAGCCTTTACGACACTGCTCCAAAGGTTTCCAGCAGAAGCTGCTTGAGCCTGACATTGATTTTGTTTAGCAGCAGACTTGGTTCACTCTGTGGCCATGTCCCAGCTCTGGTTTGGTTGTGGTTTTCCTCTTTGTTTGTTATGGAAGCAGATTACCTAAGACACTCTATATGAGTTATTTTGCTGACAAAGTATCAGTATGAAAACTCTTGATTCTGAGGTTCACTTCATCTTGGGTGCCATTGGATCCAAAGTTAAACCTCCCAGAGGATCTTTAAAAGCTCAGTGTAGCAGAGATTCTGCTTCAAGTGGTATATCCATAAGGAATGTTATCATTAATGATTTCTGAAGCTTTGGGGATAAGGACACTGCCCTCATGTCTGTGTTCTAATTATGCTGAAATGTTTAATATAAATTCAGTGTTTTTATTGAAGCCTTTCCTTGGCATAATGATGTATTTGGTTTAGTTATTGTTTCTGTTAATTCTAATGCCCCCTGCTGCTGAGGAAATGGCATGTGCTCTATAAATGGAATTATAAATATGTTAAAGGATACAAATTGGAGTGCTTTAAAAGTACAAGTGGATATTTGGGAAGCAAGAAGTGATGCTATATTAGAGTGCAATAACATCTTCTGGGCAAAATAAATGCAAACACATACTGAAAATAAGCAAGGGATAACTGCAACACACCTACTGTGGGAATGTGTATAAACATCTGAGTGTGTGTGTGTATATATGAACCACTTTTTGCACATTTCTGGTAGAAGGGAAGGAGTAGGATAAGTAAATTTTAGAAAAAGGTAAACAACCATCACTGGGAAAGATAGTGAAAAGTGAAAACTGCTGATCATTCAGAGACTTTTCCTATTTTTCTTTTTTAATTGATTTGCTTTGTCTGAATGCCCTTTTCTTTTTTTTTTTTTTTTTTTTTTGGTTTGTTTTGGTTTGTTGGTTTTGTTTTGGTGTTTTCTTTTTCTATTTTTTTTAATTTTTGTGTGTGTGTGTGTATTTTTTTTCTTCCTTCTTTAAGACAAAACCCATTCAGCTTTCGTAAAGATATGCTACTTTAACAGGAATAAAATGTTGTACTTACAGACTTGATGGGTGACTCAAGTTTTTATGTGCGGAATTTTTCATCATGGAATTTTCTCTTCAGAATTTAATAATCCGGAAAATTTAATATGGTTTGAAAATTGCTTGACACAGATTATTAGTCAGCATTATCATAAGGAAACAGGGAGTAAAGACTGTTTGAACAAGATGGAACTTGCTTTATGACCCTGAAGACATACTTCAGTGTTATTTGAAGATGAGGTAAAAATTCAATAATATTGTGAAAGAAAATTAAGACTATCATGACAAGGTAGAATGAACCATTAGAATGCAGTAGATAAATACGCTGTAGGTCTAAATAAAGCTCAAGAAGAATAGAATTTTGCTGAAAAAGATATTAGTTTAAATATAGCAAGAAAGATGATTCATAAATGAATATTCATTGTGAGACACAACCTTGGAAATGAAGCCAGAGAAAATTGAGTGAATAGCAAAGAAAAACAATGGTCAGCAATGACTGTTTGATAGGATAGTGCAGTACTCATACAGTGGTCATCAGCAGAAATCCCCTTCACATTGTGTAGGTAAGGCTGTACCACGTAAAACTCCCAAAAATATAAAGAAATAAGTAACACATCTGTGCCTTTAAAATATTTTTAACTCATCTGTATTTTAAATCTATTTTAACATAAAATCCTTTATATCTCACTTGTATTTCTCCATGAACTTTACTTGAAGGGAGTTTGTCTTACTCCATTGCTCATCAGAGATATCCATCTGCAACATCTTCTCTCCTTATGGGATGTAGAGAGAGGAACCCATTACCCAAGGATCAACCCAGGACTGGCATAAGAGCTCTAGTAGGGCCAGCATTGCTTCCATCATTCTTATATGTATAAAAAACACCAACCTTGTAACTCTTTGTCATTTAGTGAATGATTTTCAAGCACTCAAATTCTTCCTGTTTAAATCCTTCATATTTTGAATCTTTCTTATAGTCCTATTCAAAAGAAACTAATATATGTATTATATGCACAATGGATGGCTTGAAAGAGAAGTTGTCTTCACTGACAGGAGAGATCAAGTAAAATTATTTATTTTTTAATTATAACATATATTACATTGAAAACTCATATTGTAAGGTGAGTAGGGGAATAGGTTGCCATAAAGTCTGAACTTGAGTGAAGGGAATAAAATTGTACTGACTTTTAATAATTCACATGCTTTGCCATTAACTCATCCCTTTTTTTTTTTTTTTTTTTTTTTTTGGGGCAATAAAGTGTAACCAGGAATAAAAACAATCTCTTCTGTGATCAAAGTGCTCTCTTTCAAAGAGGCAGGGTGAGTGTTCTTTTCCACATCCAAATGGCCACTCCATGGCATGGAGTAAAGGACAGCCATGAGATATGAGCTGCCCCCTTGCCTGAAAACAGGCACAGACTCACAGCCCACCTCAGACACAGAGAACTGTAGAGAAATTCAGACCTGCACCCAATTAGAGCTAAGAACCCTCTGAAAATCAAAGTTTCCTAATTAATGAAACTTAGTTAAATGTTTGATTTCTTTTTTGGAAAATGCACAGTATGTATTTCCTGAGTTATATAAACTCACGAATAAAAAAATTTTCCTTAATCTCCTCTAATCTCTTACAATCCTATGAAATATCAGTTCCTGTTTGTAAATAGACTCCACTGAGCCTGATAACATCAGAGCAGTTGCAGTTTATCACATTTGGAAATGGTGATTTTTTTCTCTCACAGGCTGCTCCAAGGGGTGACTTAGTCCATCTCCAGGGAATAATCAGCATTTTCAGCAGGAGCTGGGCCACTCCAGCATTGGTACCTGTGCCCTCCTGGACCAAGCCTGTTGGCACCATCAGCTTCACAGGAATTCTGAGCATCTTGACAATGTGGAACCAAATTCTACTTTCACAGTCAGCACTTACTCATATATAGAAGACCTTCAAGGACACACCTGAGAGCAGATCTGGCTCTGTGTGATTAATATACACAGTCAATTCACAGAACATATTGGAAAATTTTCATAATCAGTAACAGAAAGTTTGGATAAGTGTATACTCTGCAGTATCTTTACCACAGAAATTTTCTGTTGCAAGCTGCCATGCTCAAGTATGCATTTCTTTTATGAATGAAGGTCTTTTGTGCATCAAGATTAAAATCCTGCCTCTCTGCTATGAAGGGGAAAAAAAATCTCTTTTAGAGTGCAGTTCATGTAAACCATTTCTTTAAAAACAGAGCCCTTAAATAGCTCCAAGTACATTTCTGTGTATGACACATAAATGTCCACTAATTGCATGTAGGGAGAACTGAGATTCCAATAGCAAATTCTGTAAAAAGTAGATATACAAAGAAAAGTGGAAGCATCTGTTTAATATATACGACATTAGAATTTAATTTTACCTCTGTGATGCTTTTGTGTAGCTGCAGTGTTACAGAGGAGCACATAAGCATAGTAGTGCAGTGTCAGCAGGTGCATGCCACCAAATTACTGCTTTTAATTTGCATATTCATCTGCTAAGAAGCATGTCATTATCATATCAAAGGGATACTAAGCAACATCTAGCTTCGAGAGATGTGGCATAGTTTCAATACGAGCAATTAATGCAAGATGAGGACTCTCTTTTTGTCATGTCTCCCAGGGCTAGCTGTAATCGGGCTTATTATTGGATACCAATAAGACTGAGGTACCAGTTGGCAGAGAATGAGAGAAGTACAGAAAAACAGAGCTGTATGAGGTGTCTTAACTACACACTTGATAGAAAACCAATTCTCTGGTCACTTTTTGAAAACAAAAGCTGCTGCTATCTGCTGAATAAGTCTGATCAAAGATAAACATTATATGTAGCGCATCTTTAAAGGGAGATGACAGAGAAAAAGTTAAACCAAAATAGGCTATATTTTCCATGAAATGAATTAGTCAAGCTGACTAATGAAATGCAGAATCAAGGCTCTTAGAATTCCATGCTCTTAGAGAAACAGATTTATAAGTAAGCTTCTATTTCAAAGATTCTTGTTGCAATAGGTCACTACTCCATGGGACAAAGGGAGTAGATGGAGATCATAATTCAAGAAGGATGGCAAGTGTCCTGCCACTGTTCTGTGCAAGGCATTGTACTTTGCCAGTGGTCACACATAGGAAAGTAGATGGAATTTTAACATGTGGAACAAATGAGTATTCAAAAGTAGTTTCCTACAGTAAAGATCACTTTGATGGACTGTTTTGAGAACATATGCCAGAAAAAAAAATTCTCCTCACGCATGAAGAGATGTACCAAAGGATATGTTGGGTCGGCCTGGGCCCTGCTATGCTCAGCCTGCTGTGCTCAAGATGTAGGCAGAAGCAGAGGAGCAAGGCAAGAGTACAAGGACATTTCTGACAGAGGACATCCTGTGAGCTTCCACCACTTGGCAGGGTCCTCCTAAAACTGATTTGACGTCTGTGTTCAACAGTAGTGGGTAAACTTTGGGTAACAGTTTAGATTCTGGTGAAGAGAAGTGGAGCCTAAAATGTGATTGATGGCAGACTCCTCAGACTGATATTCAAAGGGACAACCAGCCATGAACTGGTTAATTACATTTCAGATTTTGTTCATCATTTATCTCTTGTGGTTTAGCTCTTTTGAAAAACCTACGCTCTGCAGCCATCAAAATGAGGCCAGTTTTGTCTGCACCTCCCGAGGATCTGATCCATAATGTAGTTTAGTACTGCTTGGGTAAAAAGAATCCTGAACTACACTGACCAACTTCATTTTTTCAAAGGGAAGGAAACTTTTCCCTTTTGTCATGGGGCCATCATCTTTTGACACACAGTAGGTTTTTAAAAGTTTGCATCTTTAGTACTTTTAACTCCTTTGCATCTTCAGTACTTTTAACTCTGTTCTTGCCACTGAGACTGACTTCCCTGATTTATTTCTAATAATTTCAATAAGATTAGGACTTTACCCTCTTTGGGCACTATTGAATTGGATTCATGGCTGTAGCTGCCCCAGCCTCATGATAATGATCAGTTGTTAGTGGCAGTTAGTCATTATACTGTGGGAATGAGAAAGCAGCTGTAATGTTTGAATATCATGATTATAAGGTTAGTAGTAGTTTTTCAGGATTTCTGCAATTATGTATAGGTACAATGACATGTGCTTCATGTCAGCAATATGAGTACAGATAAACAGAATAGATGTGCCACTTACAGGATACAGTGGTTTTTTTCAGCTTTTCTAAACAACTTTTGTTGTATTTCCTTCAGGTGCTAACAGTCAGCATTTTACAATGTCTTGGTACATTTAGTAGAAGATAATGTCATAGTCCTTTATTATTTCATTGGATTAACTGGATAATCTTAACATTGGCATTTCCCTACGTTTTGAACTCTTGGGAACTGGCTGTCAAAAAAGTTTTCTGTCTGTCATATCTATAGTAGTGATTGTCACATTATGATTCACATAATAGCTGACAATAGGAAATTAAATGAACTTAAAATTTGTATTAATAACCCCTGTGAAATCTTGTATACTCTTTCAGTGTTTCAATGATTTCAAAATCTCATTGTTAGAGTTGGGGAAAAAAAATTTCAAAGGTACTTGCAGTGTTTTCAATTTTTTATCACAATACCATTTACCATTATGGTGGGGTAAAATAGAAACTAAAGGCTTATAAAATTTTTAATCATCATAATATTTGAACCTTAAATAAAAAGAGGGATAAAGGGAATTTAGAGGTCTCCACTGGAGTTCACCAAAAGTTCTTGCTTTCTTTTCACAAACAAATCCCTGCAGGGCATTTAGTGGGAAAAAACCCCCAAATTTCTGTCTTATAGTCTAATTTTTTCCATAAGTGATGAAAAATCTTTTTTAAATGAAAAATTAATGTTGCCCCCATGAAGATATATTGATTTCTCACAAAGGGTTAAATTTTGTTATGCTTTTAGAGATGTGAATCCTTTGCTATAGTCTTAATCCAGCTGTTTTCATTCCAACAAAACTTTTAGTACGAGAAGGAAATTATATTGGCGGGGGAAAAGAAAAATTCCCACCAATTTCTCATTAAAATTTGCAGCTATAATTGTAATTTGGAAGAAGGATAGGTTAGTTATATACTAGATTGTTACTTTTTAGTCTTCACAGTTATGGATTTACAGAGTAATACTGAACAATTTATACTCCTTCAAGGCTCAGTTTCCTCATCAGTACATTTTTATATTCTGCAGTTCTGTGAACTGTTATGAAATATTATTTACTAAAATAATAAATCACATATATTTGAGAAGTTGTTACACTTTTATTAATATAACATGTATGGAAATTAGACAATTCTAATTGATATTTTGTCTTCAAGATGTGGCTCAAGAAGGGACTCTATATTATGTGAAATTATTGGTTTTGGTAGCATTCAAAGAAGTATATTGATATAGTGAGGAAGACTTTTTGAGAAACTATTGCTTATTTACTTTTTGATGTTTAACACAATACATACCATGTTATAGTAAATTATTACAAAATAAGAGAGATAATGAAAAAAAATGAAGATAATAGGGGTTTTCCTTGATAAATTACAGTATATAATTTTTAATTCTGCTTATAATTTGGTGTGCTATTTTTATCACACCAAACCTCACAGGTAAATAACAACTCTGTATACTCACAAACTCTCAGAGTATTTCATAAAACTGATCTGAACTGTATTGCCTTAAACTTAGTAGATATGTATTGTTAAAGTAAATATTATTTGAATTATTACAGAGAAAACTGGACAACCTCCTTCAGGTTCCTACACTGAGTTATATTTGCCTACATTCAGTCTTGCCTCTCAAGTAATTTTTTAATTGGATGTAAAGAAACTGGTGTAGTTTACTTTAGATAAGCATTATTAATTAGGTGAGACATTAGTACATTTTCAAGTTTCTCAGTTGGAGGTTTGTCATTTCTAATGGCAGTGTTGTGAACAATAGCACACATTCATTTCATTCCAAAAATTAATTGGAGTATTGATATGGGTCATGCCTTCAGCAGCATTTTTTTCTTCAAGGCTGAAGATATAGTGCAGAACATATATTTAATTTTAGCATAGTGTCTTTTCACTGATACTTTAGTATCAAATATCAAAGTAATCAAATATCAAGTAATACCAAAGTCCAGTTAAAGGCTGTGGTGGAGGCTGTGTTGTGATGTTGTTCTTCCTGTTTGCTGGAGAAGAGGAACAGATCATAAAATGCATCTGTGAATTGTAAGAGATGATTTGTTATCGTGCACATTTTTTCTGATGCTTTCTCTGATAGAAGGGCTAAGCTGAAGCAGCTAAACTCATTTTTCCAGTGCCATTTTAGACTCGGGGGTTGAAGGAGAAAAGCCCTGAGTTATGAGACTAGAACTGTATTGCCACGATGACAGTAAAATAAGCAGTGACAGAGACAGCTTGAATTTTACTGTAACAAATGTTCCCCAGCCATGGAGTATTTTCCATACAATCCCAGACCCCTGGATCTCTCTGGCCTCACTGTTTAGTGATGTTGGCTCAGGCCAGCCCATGCCCACACGTGGCTCTGCTCTCTGAGGGTCTGGTCCTGCCTGGCCGTGAGTACCCTCAGCTCCCTGTGATGGTTTCCGTGGGATTGGAGGACCTCACAGGAGGGTGCTTGATGCCTTACAGGATCAGACACTGATAATTGAATCTCACAAGACAGAGGTGCAAGAAAATTGTTTTCTTTCCAATTTCACTCTGCTGAAGTCAGGCTGACTTTCCACAGCATGTTTGTAAGTGCCCAGGGCCAGATCCCACAGGAGTTTTGCAGTTGTCATTTGCTCCATTAAGAAGTGAGGATACTCAGATGATCACTGGATTGGACCTGTTTTATTGTACTTCATTGTTTCTAAACCATGATCAAAGCTGTTATTTTCCTCCAAATCTGTTAAAGCTAGTATTGTTTCCTGCAGATATTGCAGATCATCTTCAGATGATGAGAACTGAACAGAAATGACACTGCAGACTATGTAGTATCAGTTATTATTATTCATAAATAAAGTTTACCATGTATTTATAAAGTAGCAGAATTTAAGCAAATTATAATCCCAAATTTTGTTCAGATTTATTTAAAATAGAAGGATGATAAATGCTTTGAAATAATAATTTGCTGGTTAAAATGAAAAGGTTGATGTAAGAGTGAATTAAAGTACATCATTTTTAACATGATCTTTCTAATACAAATGGAATTGCTATAAATAAACTCTGGTTTTATTGTCGAGTAATGTGTTCAGTTATGCCAGACTAATAACTCCTCAGCCATGCACAAATCTACATTGTTTTAATGTCAGTAAATGTTCTAATCGGCTCAGCTGTAGCTCGTGGTCATAACACAGTGGCTGACAATGAAAAGTACATTTTAACTTACCACTTTTCATTGAATGTTCACATTTTTATCCTCTACATAACAGTGCTTCTAATAACTTTCTTTCCTGTAACAGATCTTTGCTAATTCTGCATGGTAGAAGCATCTGATTTTCCAATGTCAAATGTTTTTTGCTTAGTCTTTCATGTATGAACTTGTCAGTTAACAGCTGAGAACTTGGTGATGATGAATAAGGTTGCATATTTTCAGTCTTCTCCCTCATTGTCTTTTCTCTCTAACCAAGACTCAGCAGGTAAGACTTCACTTCACCAGTACAGGGCTCTTTTTCCCAAAGAATTTTCTTCATGCCAGCTGTGTCCTGCTTTCAAAAGAGATGTGAAGCCATTCTGGAACTTGAGACATGAGGGATTCCAAGGAGAAGAAACCAGAAACTACCTCTGCTTGTGATCATTACAAATCACTCATGAATGAATGCTCAGAGATACTTAACCCTATATGACTTCATCAGTTGTTCAAGCATTAATTCTGCTCCGGCACTGATGACTTTATTCACAGTTTGCAGAGAGCATATTGAAGCTCTCAGCTGAAGTGATTTAGCCATGGCTGGATATATCCCATGCCAGATATAGTGTCAGACCCCAGGACTTCCTGATTCTTACACTAGAACTTTATAGTAGTAGAAAAAAATGACTAATGGCTGAACAGACACTTGGAAGACTAGCAGACTATAATATAATATGGACCATTTTGAGTCAATGTTGAGTAGAATAGTTATCCAAGATTTTTTCCCCTGTTGGCACTATAAATGCTAACAAAGCTGTAGGCATTAGTATTAATTCCGGTATTAATTTATTTGCTGGCATCAGGTGTAGTAAGTCTTGTAAAGAAAAGCCAATTCCAGCTCAAAAGCATTTTGCTTTGTTTTTTCCTGAGAGGGCCAGGACTGTCTGCTTGCCTCATAAACTGGAGTCTGGAGGTTTCTGGGAGGGAGGGAAGAAGGAAGGAATTGGAAACAAAAATATTAAAATGCATGTCCTCATCTCCATTCAGCCATGGCATTTTCTTTACAATCCTTACTTCACCTTTTCCACTTTTGATCTGTCTAATATATAATTCCATTTACAGTATAATATATTTGGGCTTCTTTTTATTTGCAGAAAGGAATGTATCATATTTTTAGGTGTTGAAAATAAATGCCAGTACTAGTGGTATAAAATTTTTCAGTGCTGCTCTGATGTGGGCCTGCTCTGTGCACACCTGAAGGAAGCAGCTCTGTGGTGGAGTACCTTGGCAATTCTCTCCCTCTCCCTGGAAGTGCTGTCTATATCTACACATGGTTTCTTTGTCACCATCTTCCTGAAATAATAAAGAAACTATCATTATCAGGGTCAATAAGGAAAATACCTTTGGAAATGTTCTTTTGGTATTAACAATTACATTAACTCACCTGCCAATGCTCAGATGAGCTGCTTACTACCATAACCTGTGCATGGGAAGGGAGTTGGACTTGAAGATCCTGTTGGGTCCCTTCCAATTCAGCTTATTCTGTGATACTTATTTATCTACATCTAATCAACAGAGAATCATCATAAGCAATTCTCTTTCTGGGGTCTTTATAACTTCTTGAAAGACAAGCTGAACTATTCCAAGCACAGAATAATGTGCCATTGTTCACTGTATAATGTCTGTACTTGGCGTTCCTCTGATTTTATGTTTTGCACTAACCAAGGGCTTTTCACAGTAGAAACATCTTTGAGTTATTTGCATCCTTGGCTTTGAGTCCAAGTAGAATCCAGCTGGCAGTATTTGTGTTTCCTGTTTATTTGACTTAGTTGAGATTACTGAAAGGAGAAACTTGAGTTTGTACCACTGGGACGTGTGTCGTAGAGTTGAAAGTAAAATCATAAACATGGTAGCTTCAAATGCTGCTGCTCTGCTGCTCTTGGGATTGAATTAGTACTTTGAAATTGGGGGTTAGGGTCTGGATTTTTTTTTTTTCATTTACAAGTGAAACAGCGGTTTTCCTTTCTGTACATATTCTGTCATCATGTAGTCATGGGCAGGCAGAGAATGTGAGCTTACTTGGCCTTTTAGCAAAAGATGTTTTGTCCAGTATGAAGGGCTTTGGGTTTTATTTAGTTATTTTCCCTGATCGCTCGGAATAGGATCCCATGCAAATTTCTTACAATGTCAATCTGACAAAGATCTAGGGTGAATGTAGTTATATGTGGAAAAGCCTCTGAATGTATGGATGTGGATAAGTAGACTCTGAGACCTCCAGCACCCATGGACTGGGGCTCATTTGTGTTCCCTGTGGACCAGAAGTAAAGATCTACAGTCCATCTGCCAGCAAAAAAAGCATTCCTTCTTTGGTGTTGACATAGTTTCTCTGATAATAGGTCTCTTAATAGCAGGAATTTGTAAATCAAAACTACAGTAAATATATCAACGGTACAATACTTTCCATGTCTAAATAAACAGGGTTTTTTCACTTTCACTTTTATCTTCAGGATGTCAAGCAAGAGATTAGAAGGCAATTTTGAAACTGAAGGGGGGGAAGGGGAACCATGATGTTATTCTGTAGAAGTTATTTGATTGCTCTTCATAGTCTTTTCATTACAATTGGCATTTAGAAACTCAACCACACATGCCGCTCCACACCTTTCTACATGATACTGTTTCTTCCTGTTCTCCTTATCTGTAACTGTGATGATGCACAGCTTTCTCCTATTTCTTTCTTGTGGGTTTGTGCAGTTTCTTGATGTTTGTGACAGGCCACGATAGGGGAAGCTTTTATCACTGTGGGGTTTGGAGGCCTCAGTAAATTGAAAATTGCAAATGAAATCCACTGGGCTTGAATTCATCAGCTATTATGTCAGATGACCTTTGGCAGCTGCTGATAAAAATGAGAGAATGTTAGCTCTGATCCAATTTTCAGCACTAACCATTCCTTTTCAAATCCATTCACAGTCAGGCAGCAGACACATGGGAAGTGAAAATGATAGGGTTTCAAGAGAGCTGCATTGTGTTGCAGATTAAGATTTTCTCCCCCTATTTCTAGAGGTCGGCCCCCAGGCCCCTGTCTGGTATCTACCTATTGTCCAATCAGTTTCAATATCTGCTTTAGAGGACATGTTAGCCATCCTTACAGATAAGTGCTTACAGGAGAAAATGTTGGACTTAATAGTTTTGCTTAGGAGGCGTCAAGGGTCACAGTGTACCAATATTGACTGGCACATGTTAGTTTAATCTGACATTCTTAGGAATGCGACACTAGATTCTTTTGGAGTTGTTGATCTCTGAGATTTTTGTTCCCAGGTCTAGGTTTCATAAATTTTATTTTTCTGTAACTGTTTATATTCATGAGCTGCTGATATTCATAAAAAAGCCTGCCATGGCTGGACCCAGGCAGCCCTTACCTCGTACCCCTGTCTTAGGGGTTGAATAAATTATGTTGCATGATGCTACTGTGCTCTTTCTCCTCAGGGAAGCTGGGAAGGTACAGACATTTTGTCAGCACGTGTGAACTATGCCCTATGGAAAATTAAATAATCAGGCTTTGAAACCAGAATTAATATCATAAATATAACTTTTAACTGGATTAGGTGTAAATTTTGCCTTCAAAGGTCTTGAAGCCCCTCCTTCTGCCTTTGGCTTCCTGAAGCATGAGGAGTGCACTCAGCACCTCCAGGAGTTGCTCATGGGCTCAAGGGCTGAACCTGAGTCCAGAATAACCTTTTATACCAACATCATGTTCATGTATGTGCCCCACTCCCTATCAGCTTTTCTCTTGCTAGTGTAAGAAGAAAAATAATGAAACTGTGGACTCTGTTCGCTCAAAAAAATAATGTATATCATTAAAATTTAAAAGTTTTAGAATAGCACCTTGTACTGCTTAGTTCTTCAGTTTTTAGAGACATAGTTCCCATTGAATTCTCTTTTTAGAAGGCAATAATGATATGTAGATTGGACTTGTTTGGACAAGAATTCAAAAATCAGATTCTTTGACTGATCACATTGTCACTCTTCAAAACATCGCTGTTAGGTCTTCATTGGAAAAGATATTCCTAACATTCTTACCAAAATGTTTCAGAAGTACAATACTTTTACCTATAACAATACCATCTTAAAATTGAATATGTTTTATATTTAACATTTTTCCTGATTCCCTTAGCTAGACTGTGAATAAATATTCAGTGGCTCAGATTAATAAATAAATAATTTAAATTTAATTTATATAAATATAAATAGGGTAAAAAATATTAATATTAATAAAATCTAAGTACTAATTTTTAAAATAAGTACAATTGTCTGTACTTGCTTCTGTGTAACTATTGCTGGTCTAAGCATTGGAGAATGAGAAACAAACACACTGTTTTAAAGATCAATCTGGAATATGCACATGCACTGATTGCATGTTCATCCAATTAAAGCTAAAACTAAAGCTTATAAACTTATATTTTATTTATTTCTCTAAATCACTTAGAAAACTATTTCAGATATAAGTGTAGCTGTACCAAATTATTGTGGGCAAGTTGTATAGTTGACTCAAAGTAATCACCTCTTTTGCATTATTATGATGTCATATTTTCCATATCTTAATTTTAAGATATAAAATTTGTATGGCATCATTGTTATCCTTAGATCTGTTCATATATTAAATATTAATCTGCCTAACTGCAGATCCAAACTTTTCCTTCCTTCTCTGTCTCTCCAGATAAAAGAACAAAAAATTTCTTTCTTAATTTTCTTCCCTGTTCATGTGAATTTCTGATCTCTGCAATGGAATCTCTTAGCATTTTCTAATTTTCCTATCACAAGTAAGTAATTCTCAGGAAATTTCAACAAATCTGAAGCATCTATGTATTAAATGTGTTCTTATATAAAACCATGAGATTGATGCAAAGTGAACTAGAATAAGATTTTTTAAATAAAATTCCCTTCTTGGAAGCAGACATTTATCAAGCCAGCAAGCAGAACTGGATGGAGCTTGCCATGAAAGCCGAGGCCAGGCTGGGGATGTCTGGGGGATGGAGAAGGATTTCCCTGGAGTTTGTGCCTGTTCCCAGGTACTCCACGACTGTGGCTGTTCAGTGTCCCAGGATTGACTTTTCTTCTAGGAGGCCTGGAATATGAGGAGCTGCTGCTGCTCATTCATTTGTTTGTTTTTTAGCATCCTTTTAAAATTCCTGTGACAGTGTTCTTTCATGGGGAAGACCTGGGATTTGTCTGGATAAAGTAAAATACTGGGACAGATGATTTGGCTGACTTCTTATATATCCCTCAGCTGAATGTTTTTACTCACATCTTGTTTTGGTCTTTAATAAGTCAATGAATAATGCAATTGAAAACCATTACATAGAATTGCCATCAGAAAAGACAACTTTAGGTCATGTTCACAAAGCATATATCAACTAAACTTGATTAACATATCTATGTCTACTTTCAAATCAAATACTCAGTTTTGAAATCTATTAAACAGTGGTCTAACAAAATATAGCATGATTCTTTCCAAGCTATTCCAGAAAATAGCAAATGCAAAAATAAATGCAGATTTTTTTTTTTAAATGACAGTTTTGGTTCTCATTTTTGGATCTATATTTTTCATTAAACATTCCAGGATATCTTCAAGTGTTTAATAATTTGTTAAATTATATGACACTGTAATTGCTGTATTCTAGTACTTTAAATGAATGGTTTTTTCTACCAAAGTTTTCCAGATAATATTTTACTAAGCAAAGTGTATATAGACATGAACTTTCCTTTAAATCCTGTAAACCTGGTCTAGTAGTATGTTTAAAATGTGATGTTAATGGTTTTGGCAAGCTTAAAGAGTTCCTTCACGTTAAGCACCCAGTGAAATGCAGCCCCAATGTGTTTCTAATCCACTGTTCCTGGAACCCAAAGAGTACTTGGAGGACTTAAGTGCCTTGAGTGACAGAAGAAATGGGTTTCTCTTTGATAAGCAATGATTTCTGTGCAGAAGTTTTCTAACACTTCCTTCTATCTCCTGTGTGCACAGAGCAGGAAAAGGGCTGGCCCAGGGACCACCTTCCCTGCTCTGTCCATTTCTTTGTGAGTCCTCGTGGCCTCCTTGCGCTCTTGTACAAGTGGACACAATGTGGTTCCTAATGTTTACAAAGGTTTACAAATCCTAATCCTAAAACCTTCAAAGCATGCATTAGAATCTAACTTCTTGGTTTGTATGTATTAGTGACTTTTAAACAAGTGTTCAGTAATTAGCTAAGCCTAATTATAATCCAAGCAAGATTGGTTTGCTTGTTGCTTTGACATGCATCGCTTTTATAGTGTGATTGTAAATGGGGTTAAA
Organism: Pyrgilauda ruficollis; assembly: GCF_017590135.1. Lineage (NCBI taxonomy): Eukaryota > Metazoa > Chordata > Aves > Passeriformes > Passeridae > Pyrgilauda > Pyrgilauda ruficollis. The sequence goes on from NW_024520318.1 coordinate 7,199,081, forward strand.
ATCTGATGCTGGACCTGTATCAGGTAAACTATGTAAATACTGCATCCATATTCTTATATTATTATACAACAAAGTTTTGAGGAATCCTTGCTCAAAATGAAGTCCAAGTGCACTTACTCAAGAAATGTGTAATGAGGAAGAATAGAACATTTATCCTGCACACTCACAGTTTAATTAAGCAGAAAAAAAAAGAATTAGTGGCAGAGTATTCATGGAGAGGGGAGAACAGGCATGTAAATGTGTAGGCAAACACAGGATTTTGTTTTATTATTTTTCTGTATGTTTAAATGTTGTCATTTGAAGAAGGTGCTATGGTCAAGGAATAGGTGAGTGGCATGCTTTAAAATATCAAAAAGCTGTATTTTTGCCTGATTCATCTTACTGATTTGTTAGGGGGCCTTTTCTCCATTTGATTTAGTCTTGTGTTTATGTGTCATCTCCTAAATATAGACACCAACTGTATGTCAGATAAGTACTATTTTATTTTGGCTATCTCAGCTTCCATTGATTCATGTACTGCTTTTCATAAAAAAGGCAGCAGGATCAATATTTGTAATGGTTAAGTTAGTTTTTCAAAGCTGTTAATCATTCTCCCAGATGACTTTTTCCTTCAGTGTTCAACATGACTCACATCTGGAAAAACCTTTTTTATAAACAATGTTTTCCTCATCCTGGTATTGAAAAAAAAAAAAAAAAAACCTGTCGTGTGAAGAATTTTGAAGAACTACTAAAGTATCATGTAGGGAGTATTTCTCGTATGGAGGTTGATGTTTGTCTCTTGGGCTGTTTGCTGCTCAGGAGATCACCAAGTGTATGGATGAAAGTCCAGAATGACTTCACTGAAGTCAGTGACTTTATTCCAGTGCATGCTGGGCTAACTGAGATTAGATTTTGGTCACTTACTGTGTCCTGTATTTTCCCCAGCGTGAGACATGCAGTTACCATTTCAGTAATCCTGCAAAGAGTCACCAGGAATTTTAGCAGTGCCACGTCGGGAAAGCCCTGTGTGCTGTGCTATTCCTCACGTGTTTCACTGCTGACTCTATCGACGAGCATTTCATGTGTGCAGGTCGTTCTTTGAATGCTGCTTCAGTGATGACACACTGAAGCTTGTAGAGCAATTAATGCTGCTGTTAAAGAAAATATATTTGCATCTCTTTAATAAGGACATCTGGGGGAAATGCTGATCCTTCTGTTAAAAATCTTTGAGTGCTCAACTTTGAAGTGTTATAGGGAACATATGTGCAAATGGAAAATCAAGGAAAAATACTAAAACATGCTAAAATCTGATTTTATCTTAGGAATGGCCACTCATTCAAAATTAGATAATACATTGGACTTAATCTCTTAACTCAGTTAAGAGACCTTAAATTGAACATTAATGTATGTGGAATCATACTTTCATATGGAAAAATCACAAATAGAAAAAAAAATGCTATATAGCTGCCTAGATTTTTCTTCACTGCAGAAAGATTACTCTCAATATGAAAAATATTCGGTTGTTCAAGAAGTTTAAGATGCTTTAAAGTCCTGTGGAAAAAGTAGGCAGCCATCTCAAAATTCAGATTTTTGGCCAAGTTTCTGCCCCACAGGTATACCCACAGCTATCTTTCCACAGTGGCATCAAGTATTCCTGAAATGTTTACTTGCTGTGGAGTGTGGGTGTATCTACTCATTCAGATTTTCTGCAAAGAGAAAGGTGTGAACATAGACTTGAAAGGTTGCCACCAATAATGAAGGGGAGCAGTGAGATCCCACCCGCCGAGGGTTCAGCCCATAAAGAGCATCAGTAAAGTCTTGCAAACAGGGGATCCTGTACCAAAAAAGCTGGATTTTCTTCCCAATTCTTTCCCGTGCAGCTCTGCACTACAGACACCACTACAGAGCAACTCTGTGTGATTTTCTAAACTAAAAGACATAGTTTTCAGCAAGCTGTCTTGCTGAAATTATCAAAATTGTTGGATGGTCTGTAATTACAATTTTCTATCTTCATCAGGTGAATTGCGTATTTTTTTCTTCCTTTAGAGGATGCAGATGCTTTGCAAATGACTTCTGAAAAGGAATTGTACAAAGAAATCAAGTTAATATCTTGGAAGCCTTGTGTGGATGTGATGCTTAGATGCTGGTGAAATTACATAGTTAACGGTGTAGGATGAAGCACAAAAAGGCAAGATGTCCCAGAATATGGTTCAACAATCATTAATTTTTATTTCATTTTTGAAGTGGTAAAGACAGTGACATGAACAAAAGAGAATGAGAGCTATGCTGGTTCATACTGTTCTGATTTTATGCTGGTTGTCCTTGCTCTGTTGTGCTAGAAATAGCTACGGAAAACAAGTAATATTTCTGATTGATTTCTAAGATTTGTGACACCAGCATTCTCTGGCAAATGTTCTTTTTCACATTTGGGAATGAATGAAAGAAGAACTTTGCAGATACTGTAGATCTGGGTCAAGATCTCCTGTAATTTTGGGGTGTAATTGTTTGTTGCTCTTGTGTGATTATAAAAGATAAAGGACTTGCTTTTGAATTCAGTATTTTTGCTTCAGATACACATTCCTGTGCACATGAAATTTGATCAAGTACGTTCTATGGACCAGTGAATAATCTAGAATTGTCTTATGAAATTTGCTACTCTAAAAATTTTGGTGAACTGTTGCTAAACAAAGCTATATCTGTCTCGAAACCTATTTATGATTGATTTACAGCCTGAACAGTATGAGTGACAGTGATATTGAATTGTAATCCCAAATTAATTTTACTTAAATTGAGTCAGATAGTTCATAATGGCTGCTTTCCTGGTGAAACTTGCTTAGGTTTTTTTTGACTTGTTCTATTTTAAAGAATAGATGAGAATTTCTTGCTAAATAAGATTTGCAACATATTATATGAAGAGAAATAACAAGGTTTGTAATTTACAGGGGAATGAGTGATTTCTTTTCTCCTGAGGCCTGATTAATTTATAATGCCATTGTCTTTTGATAGTTTCCATTTTTCTTTTTTTTGAATATATTTTTCAAATTGCAAATTGTTCCAAAGCACAGAAAATTGGAGCAAATTGTTCTTTTCACTTGAGTTTTATATCCACCCTTCATTTTAACTATTAAACTTATGTCTCTGCATATGGAACAGGTAATGGATTAAATTTCATAACATATAGTATTGAAAGATGCAAAATCACCTTAAAAAGTTCTTGTTAAATTCAGCATTAATTTTAAGACTCTCATTTGCTCTCTTTGGTTCCATAAATTGATAATGGAATTTCCTGATAGCAATTGCTTGTAGAAAAATATTTATTTTAAATTTTTTATTATTATTGCTAGATTTTTTTTTTATACTCACTGGAATTGTTCCTGTGTGTTATTGTGGTTTATCAGTAGAGAGCTTTGCTGGGTCTCGTGCAGTCAAATGTTGTAAAAAAGCCTGGTGAAGCTGGCAGCTGGGAGCATTGATGCCCACACAGTGTCTCTCTATCAGTGGCATCTGGATGTGGGCTTGGCCTCCTTCCGAGGCTGTTGGCTCACAGCACTGCTGCCTATTCAGATGTATCTGTGCTAAAGCATAATAAATTTACATATGTTTTGCATAAAGCTTTCAAGCTATTGCTTCTATGTTTCAGGTTGCTACACTGGAGATTAATCAGAAAACAAAAGTATTATACCTAGCAAACTATTATCCATAAAATGTATTTTCATCTCTGAATTTTTTGGTAAATGGGTTGCTTGGGATTTTTATATTTCTGGTGCAGGAATAAATGAAAATGGGGAATTGAAGGACACACATTGGTAAAATAATAGAAATTATATTTTTCTTAAGAGCAGACTGCATGTTATTTCCACCTTCTTTTCATTATTTAAAGGATATATATTAGATGTATTTAAACTATTATTCAGTTGTTGGGGATGGTGGAAATAGTGCTCATGTTCTTTTCTCTCTAAGTTCCTCTGCTGTCCTTACTTCAACTGTAAAAGAATGGTGAGGAAGTTCATGGAAGTTGTTTCATGCAGGAAGGTTCTCAGGTGACATAAATGCCACCCTTTTATGAAACCCTTCCCCACAGTTTTCTGCATCTGAAAGAAGAGTTTGTGTAACAGTTCATGCCTGAAAGCAGTTTGGTAATCAGTTAGACCAAGGAATGAAAGCTTTCCTTTCTGCTGTTTTTAGAACACCTAGAACAGAAAAAAAAGTCCAGTTGGTTGTTATGGATGCACAACCGTGAGTCTGGGAGGAGAAGCAACAGCCCAGTTCCATGTGTTCAGGGTTTTCCATTAAAGATTCAAATGACTGGAATATTTTGTGCTCTAAGAAAGGATATATATTATTATTTCTCTTCAGGAAATCATATAAGCAGTAATTTCTTTGCCTTTTACTCCTTTCCATGTCTCCTAAAGTGCTGCTACATGATACAGGTAAATCTTGGCAGGTAGGATATCTTTAATGACATTTATTTAATTACTTCTGGCTATAACAAAAAGTTGTTCTGAGGAAAATGCTGAGCTTTATTTTTCTAACAGACAAAATAGGTAACACAGCTGAGCTGCCACATGGACAGAGTGATGTATTAGATATATCTGACCAACAATTAGTTTCTTTCACATGCATGGGTGAAACTCTGAAATCATGACTTGTGATTTTTTCTCTTTTTTTCTGGCCCAGTAAAGACTTGGTAGAGGAAGACAGTGTTGTTATATCACGTTTAGAGTTTGAGAATGACATTGGATTGCTGGCAAAATCTGCAGTTACTGGCTTCTCCGTGTTCATGTCTTTTCACTTTCTAATACATGCCTTTTTGCACAAGAATATATATTTTACCTAATCAGTATATCCGTAACCATGCACAAAGATGAAAAATGTGGTTTATGCTATCCAAAGAGTATCCTGATACAGCTCTGGTTGTATCTAGGAATTGATTAAATACTGCTGTGCTGAGCATAGAGCAATCACATGAATGCATAACTTTCATGCCCCACTGTAAAGGGAATTTTCTAAGTCTAAATTAATGAAAATGAAATTGTCCTTCAGAAGAAATTCATGCATCTTTGATGGTAAAATAAAAGAAATACTGATTTCCTGCAGCAGTCATGTATGTCATAACCACTGACATAAGAAACAAAACAGTTGACTCTTAGAATTACAGGCTTTGAAAATGTAGCTCCAAAAATGAATATACTTATACAATATTTTTTTTTTAATCTCTGTAGGCTTATATATTGGTATACTGAAGTTCCTTGAAAGAATATTTGGGAGTGTTGCCATGAGCTGGACATGGAACAAACTATTTGTGACTATTCTAAATTTGTCCATGGTTGTGAACTGTGCAAGGTCATCTTGTCAAAACATCGTTTTGAACTCTGAAATAAAGAGAAGAGAAACAAACATACTGGATTAAAACACACTTCCACTGTTGTCAGATAATTACCAAAAAGAAAGTGCCTATACTGGAAATATCAATAACTGTAATGTGTGAGATTTGTTAAAACACACAAACTCGCTCTCCACTGACTGTCACTAATATTTATTCGTCCAGTGACTGTTAATCACACCAAGTTTACAGTCCCGTGTAGCACCTGTCACAGGTGTTGATCATTAATCAGCTATTACAGCAGTTTATTCTGCTGCTGACAACTTGCAATTTTCTACTGATTCAGCTAGTTTGTCAGGTGGGAATTATGGCATAGCACATGTGACAAAACACATCACACATTTCTCTCTCTCTCCTCTCTCTCTCCCCCCTTCTTTTTTTTCCCCTTTTTTTTTTTTTTTTTTTTTTTTAATTTTCAGGCTTCTCTCTCTTCCCCTTCCTCCCCCTTTTTAGACAAACAATATCTGGGAACTCAGAAGTAATAAGGCGGAATGTATAATTAATTACCCAGCTTGCTCTAATTAGGGATGAATAAGTTGTGTCCCTCTCATCATCACAAATGTGGTGATGGGTAATACCAGTTTATGCTGTATTAACTGCAAATATGCAATCCTTCTGAGAGCACTTTTGTTGATGAATTTGATGAATGTGACAATAATTAGCAGAGACAGATGAGAGCTAAATTACTACTGACAATGTAATGCTATCCCGCTCGAGGGTCTGAGAACGTGGCAGGCTAACATGGCAGGGACCAGGGCCTCGTTTCTAATTAATAGTCATCTTTTTTTTTCCCTCTTTTTTTTTTCCTTCTCTTTTTTTGCCAGTGGGGAAAAAAAAAAAAAAAAGGAGGAACGGTAATTGTTTTCGTCAAAGGCTGCAGGGAGTTATCAGGGTAATAAAGTTAATTAGCAGAACAAACATCCTTTCACTGCCTTACCAGATTGAGGAAAAGAGGGTAATTCAAACTGCAGAAAGATATGACTAGATGAGATGATAAGGAGAAAAATTTTACACAGGAGGCTAACAGAGAAGAATCAATTTTTTTTTCATTTCTTTTGGCTTAGTCCAAGGAAAGGAATTATACATTCTCTTCTTTCAGCTCATGAAGTTGCTTATGTAGAAAACTTTATTGTTATGCTTTCTGCAATGGATGGGAAATGAAGTTAAGAAATATCATATTACATTGTTCCATTTCTTCAGGGGCTTCCAAATAGCAATTGTTTTGTTACATTATGTGCAATTTCCTTTTTATTAAAGTGACTTTTCCTAATATCCACAGCACTATATTGATCCCGTAATGTTCTTCAAAAAGAAAACTGTTTTTACTTCGTCTCCAGGTCTTCAATGGACCCATTGAGTGTGGCCATTGTACGAGGTTCTGAAGTAGCTAGCTTAGAGTTTGAATTAGTTGATGGATTTCTTTGAGCAGCATTTCTTTTACCATCCTCTAGTGTAAGTATGAAAAGAAAGTCCTTGTTCCTGGCAGCGTTAATGCATGTGACCAGCTTTATGCATGAGTAGTCCTATTACATTTGCCTCCATTCACTTACTCATACACATAGGCAGGGCCAAGGTCCAAAAGGAGAGAGCCTTTCAAAAGTAGTAGCATGGAGGGGTTTAGGTTACTTAGGATGGCAGTTCCTATTCTCTTATATTTTCAGTGATGTTACCATCTCTCTTGCAGGATTTTTGGCCTACCTCCATGATAAGGCTGACACTCTAGGTACTATGTTTTCACATCCTATCTATACACAGGATCTTGCAGAAATCCAGAAAGTTTTGTAAACCCAGAGGGATCTGCCAAAGTAAAAATGTTTTCACATTATGGAGTATTGGGGAAAATATTGGAGATACCAAATCAGGGTGTGCCAGCTGTTTTGAGATGTCTGACCACGTTATAGGCTTTACTATCCAGGATGAATATGAGATCAGTCAAAGTAGTCTCCTGTCCAAGGAGACAAAAGCAATCTGCCTTGCATTTACTGCAAAAGAAAAATGAAAGGGCTAGTAGTGGCTGAAGCCCAGCTAATATCCTGTCAGTTTATACCCAGGGTTGCCCACAGTGTTCTGTGCCCTTTTTTGAAGCTCTGCCTCGTCCTCTGGAGCCACTGAGAAATCTCCTCTGGCAGAGAGGGTTGGTCTCCTCCTGGCTCAGGTGGGTGGTCCATGGAGGGACTCTGGGCTCCAGGGAGCTGCACAGCTCTCTCTTCCAAAGAGGAGATTCTGCTGTCTTAGACCACACAGCATTGAAACAGGACCCCAGGGGTGGTCCAGGGCTGCTGTTTCAGTACATGTGATGGCCACAGTATATCCAAAGCAATGAGAGCTCTGTATTTCCACTGCTGAGCAGCCTCTTCCTTCAACAAAGCTGAATGACCCTGAGAACAGGGAAACTCCAGGTGAAATTTAGTTCTTTGAGTATTCCTGTGTGGCTGCACCTAAATTCCTTAGGCTGAACTTTGAAGAAAGTGTTCCATGAAATTTTCTTACAACCGAAGACTCAACTCCTACAATCAGTTCCTGTCTCTCCTATGCCACTTTCTGTCTCTCTGGCTGATCTGAGCCAACCTCTCCTCAATCATTACAATCCTTGGCCTTCTACCTCTCTGTGCTCATTTCTCTCCTATTTTAACTTCCTTTTTTTTTTTATTCTGGCAGCTCCCAGGCAGTAACCTGTGCCATGTTGTTGGCAAAGGCACTTATTGTCATTAGAAGAGCAAATCAGTTCCATTTTCAATCACATTGGTAACACTTCCTATATTTGTTGAAAGACCTTCTAAAGAGAGGATAAAATACACAAGAGATATTTGATAATGTTTTTCCATGGTTTGTTAAGTATGTGTTGGGCGCTGCAAGACTGGAATACTGGGCCTCTGTCAGAGTGGATGAAGCAGCAAGTATGGAGCTGCTCAGGATCAGATGCTTTTTCACAGCCCTGTTCTTCATTTACAGTCTGGGCAGAGAGAACACCCCATTAGGAGGTAAATGCAGCAGTGAGCAAAGTATGGCCAAACTATTAACAAAGAACTCTGCATTAATCTCCTTAAAAAATTCCTCACTATAAATATAATTAATTTATTAATATAAAGCTCTAGACTTGTGTATTCCATATGTTTGCTTTCTGTCTTCAAACCCCAAGTGGCCAGTGGAGAAAAATCCAGAACCCCAGTGGCCAGAGTATTTTATGGTGCCATGGCTCAAGGCTGACTTTGACATAATTGAAGCAATTTAAAATGTTCTGTTTGCAGAAGACTTTCTCCTTCTGTCAGGGAGTTCTGTTACTACAGGATCAATGCTAAATGAAATACTGAGAATAAATACTCAAATATTTATTGAACAAAATACTGTAGTGAGCAGTATGTTCATTTTTAGCTTCTTCCTCAGTGGAGCTTCCTAGACACATCAGCACTTAACCCGAAGTCTTACCTGGCTGTGCAAATCCACGTTTGAGATGATCCAGCTGTTGTGCCTGTCTTTGAAACGCTGCACAGCTCTGTCCTACACCACCCTGAAGCCTTCTGTCCATGTGCTGAGCCCTGTGTGACTGAGCCCTGCCCTTTTCACCTGCTACTGCCCAATCAAACCCAGCTTTCCCTCTACAGCCCTGTTATCAGCTTCTCCTCCCCAGTCTCTACCTGCAATACTATTTTCCTGACACCATGTGAAAAGTCCCTTCCTCCACTGCACTGGCGCTTCTTCCTTCGAAGATTAGAGAAAACAGAAGGAATATGGGTTTAATGTAACATGATTATCCAAATAGTCAGCCACTCAGTGTATACCATCTCTTCCTTTTCAATATTCCCACATCTTTCCATTATAATGACCTGGAGAAAGGAACCGTGTGCTTTTCTTATTGAAAAGTGCCCAGAGAGCGCCACTGTGTGAGACAGCAGGTCAGCAATAACTGAGAGAATATTTTAGCTCAGTAGAATTTTTTGTTTGAGAGTGGGAAAATGCCCTGTTATTTTATTCCTGTTTTTCTTTTCTGGCTTCTACACTTGACACTAACTGATTTTCTGCATGAAAAGGGATGAAAGAAACCATCCTGTCTAAATCAGCTTGGCATTATGGAGTTCAGTGGTTACTATATCTGAACCTTTTTCACCTGGCTCATGAAGGGAGTGTCTTACCATATTTATTGATCAGGCTGCTTTGTAGCCATGCATGAACTGAGCTTTCACTTTTAAAATCAGGTGTATATTTAAAATGTGAGGAAGTTCAAAGTGCCTCAGAATAGAATAATCCATTATTTCACAAGAGAGTATTTAATTAGAAAAGAGGCCTTAGAAATTAGCTGAATGTACTTTAATTATGAACCTTACCTTTATTAGTAGTTTTGGAGGTATATTTACCACCACTGAAATTCTGTTTGGTGGATTTTTGACTGCTTACTCCAGTGAATAGGGTTTGTCCATAGGGTGTAGAGGATTGCTGTCAATCCTAACTCAGATGAACATAAGATTGTATTCAAACAAACCTGAAGGACTCAAACATATTTTTAGTGATAACATTATTTAAATCTTCTTTTGTGCAACGGAGGTTTTGCTGTGCTGTCTACTGAAATTGTGGTGCTGCCTAAAATCGTTTAAAATTGCATGCAAACAAATATTTGTACACAAGGTGGTGATGTTAGCAGCCAGCTTCTTTTTATTGACAGCCCACAATAAATAACAACATATTGTTTAGGCTCTGAGCTATCTTCAGCTAACTTTGGATACTTGTACAAGGGCAGATCTGATATATCAGCAAAACAAAACATTAATTGGTCTCAAGGTAACAATGAAAAAAATAAGTGTGGAGCTTAAAATGTCTTCACATCTTACAGGGTTTCTCATTTTCTTATGACATAATTGCACCATGAGAATCATATAAAACTTCAAACATAATGATGGTAAAAGCAACATGTAGCTAGTGCAACCTTTTATTAAAGACATCTTTCATATTTTAAATATTGCTCATTCTACAACTAACTGGTTTAAAAATAGCAGCAGTTAAGGCTGGCTGGGAAGAAAGGAAAGTCTCTTTTTAAACAGACAGGACAAGGATAGAACTAAAACCAAGGAAAGGGGTAATAAATAATGACAACAGATGTTTGTAAACCTTTTGCTCCTGTGTTCACTGTTTCCATGTGTTTTCTTGTCTTGATGTGCTGTCAGCCTCCTCTCACCTGGGACTGGTGATATCTTATCAAAGCCTAAGCAGTTCCTCTTCACAACAGGCAGATAATAGTGCCTTTCAATTTATCATACGCAAAGTCTAAAAGAACCATGGGAACGATTGGTCAGGTGACAGTTTGATGGACAGTTTGACAGCCCTTAAAGCATCATGGGAAATGGTTGTCACCTGATTTTTCAGAGCAACTGGGGAGATAACCTTCAGCATGACAGGAAAAACAAAATTCTGAATATTTGTGTAGGGTTTGCTAACAGCCGTAATGCTCACTTAAGTGATAATGGGGATGAATTTAGATTGCTTGAAATGGAGTTATCTGAGCTGGGATCTGTTTAGCCTGTACATGTTTTTGACATCTTTAGCTGCCTTTCAACACTTTTACTGAATTTAATTCTTCAAACAGAGGTAATGTAAGGAGGGCAGATGGATTATTTGGTTTGTACTTGGTCAGACTCTCTGCAGAACATATATATTGTCTCCTAAATGAAACTGGAAGAACAGATCTCCTAAAATTCTTTTCTTTTTGCTTTGTACCTTATTGTCCTGACTACCCAAAAATTATTCCTTGCTCACTATGAAATACACTGTATTAGTGTGAACCAGGCAGATGTTTGCACCTGGAATCACCCTCATAATGGCCACTTCTGCTGTGGACTTCTGCTAAGATTGACAAACAGGTCAAATATTGACCTGATAAACAACATATCCTACTCTTATGTCAATACTGAGGCTTCTGAAAATGCTGGCATTGCTGCCATCCCCATTTTACTGCTAGGGGTAAATTCAAGGTGCAGTGTTCTTGGTAGTGCAGTTCTGGTACTTCTCAGAAACACTGAAAAACAAAACAAATCTTAAAAAACAACATCACAGCTGTAGGTTTTGAAGGAGAAACTGGGGAGGCAAAATGGTTAAGCGTTTGTTCTTTAGCACCAAAACCTGGACACGTGTTGGCTGTGTGGTACATTAAATCAATGTAGAGATCTCACCTCCAAGAGGAGCGCAGGAGGTTGGTGTGAGGGGTGGAAGAAGCCCTGCAATTAAACTGATCAGTGCAATCAGGAGGACATGCACTGGAAACCATTCCTGTCCTTAGTTTGAAACTTCACAGCACATTTGGGCAAGCCATGAAGGTTTCTCAGCTTTTTCTGTTTCTGATTCTTCCTGTATCAGTCTAACCAAGATGCTATCACATCCTCTCACTCCTGTATCAGTGATGTCTGCACCACCTTCAACCAATCTTGTGTTTGCAATCTTGTGTTTCCCTGCTGTCAATATCTTTTGAGGTTCTGAGCTCTTCTTGCAGCTTTCTTTTCCTTATTTTTATCTCCATTTTCTCTGTTGCATGTTAAATGACAAATACAACTCCTGACTGCAGAACCCTGTTCTATTAAATTTCTAGCTAACATCATATCCTGCCTTCTTTCCACTTCAGAGTCCCTCTTTTGGAACATGCTTCAGTGCTTTCTGTAATGAAGTTTGTAAACCAAATATTTCTTTTACAAGAAGTTGTAGTGGCAATACTGTTATTCTCTCTCCCCTGCTGAGGGACAAACTGGACAGACAAATATTTATGATCACTGCCTGTACAGAATAACACATAAATTAACTAAATAAGAGGGCCCTTTATTGAGCATTAAATTGATATTCTCTCCTTGTTTTTCCAGAGACAAATTTTAATGTATCATTAAAAGTTTCAACAAGCTGCTGTCAGAAATGTCAACATTTCCTTGCCAGCATATTTAGCATTTGTGATGTTATATAGAATATAATCTTATTTATTTTATCATTAAAACAATGTTACCCAGAGAATTTTGCATATTTTCTATCATAACTATCAGTATTATAACAATCAGTAACATTTATATATTCCATGATCTGAAGCCTGTTGATTTTTGGGATTGTAATTTGAAAACACTGATAATTTGGAACGTGACTGTGTGCAAGCATGCACAATATGTCTCCACATGTCCCTCTCTAGGCTGACTGAATATCCACAGAGCAAGGTACAAGTTAATTGCAGGCTGGTTGTGCCTCTGGATGTCCACAGCATCGAGGACACAGTGGCTTTGGGCAGGCCATGGCAGATGGTGTGTTTGGATGTGGGTTTTTCCAGATGAAGGTAGAGAAATCTCTCTTTAGGCTTTCACAGCTTGCCATGTAAATACTATTGTTCTGGTCAGCTCTGATTTATATCCAAGGCTATGGTAAGATAAAAAAGGGCCCTTACCCTTCTGTCACAAACTCCTCTTTGTTTAAGTTTCTTTTGTCAAGTAGCTCATACTCTGACTCATCTTTTTCAATACTGTGCTTAGTTTCAGAACTCAGTATTGTTTTACTGAAAACACACTTTAATTGCAAACTTAGTATTTCCTGAGTAAAATTTGCAAATTTACTATCTGCTTCAGATTTAGTATTGTAATAGATTTTATATCATTTTTGCAAAGCAATAGTGAAAGAATTATCTATGTTGAGCTTTTCTACATTGTTTTTTAAAATAATGGTAAAATCTCCTACTGCAAATGAGTTTAACAAAATATTTCTGAGTGTATCCACTGCTTCTACAGAATGCAAGTTGCAAGTGAAGGTTTTTCTCCCTGTATTTTTGCAAGCAAACAATGTGGTTGTCAGAGAACCTAATCAGTATTTGAGCTGACAAACAACCAAACAAAAAAGGTATTTAGCAGGGCCTCTGATTTCCCTAATGACAGAATATACCCATCAAGGAAACTCAGTAGCAGCTGCTCCATTGTGTTAAAGATTTGAAGATGTCTTCGTTTTGAAAAAGTTTGGAGGGTTTTCTTTACTTTCACCAGAGAATATGTAAAGAGGCATTTTTATTTCTTTTTGGTGTGGGAAGACAGAAATCAGCTGATTACCAACTTAATACTGCTTTCTGTGGCTGTGTAGTAGGTTCTTCAGTTTCAAGACTAAATCTTGTGTGTCAGTTGTGATCAGATAATTGCTGATAACAAATCCAACTCGCTCACTGGGCTCTCACATAACATCCATCTGGAAAAACACCAACATGCACCACACGGAAAAGAGGAGGATCCTCATCTGCTTGTGGATAACTGTTTATTTCTTATACTGTTAACTCACATCCTCTTTGAATATTAATTATTTTATTCTAACTGCTTTTCGAAGTTCATAGCATCCACTGCCATAGTGTGATGAGGCTTCCAGAGAGTTCTAATGAAATAAGTACAGTATTTGCATGGTTGGGTGAACATTTAGATCTGTTTTTCCCTTGAGGTGGAAAATTGATCTTGTGCCAAACAAGATAGATATTGATAAGAACACTGATATTGAGTCCTGCTGAAATCAATGTTTTCTCATAACTGATTACAGAATTCTTGGAGTAACATCAAAAGGAATTCAGTAATGAAAGTGTGAAGACTTGAATCATCTGGGGAAAAAAAGAGTGAACTGTAAAATCAGAGTAAATGTCTTAAACAAGACAGGGAATCCAGGATAAGACAAAAGTAGTCAATAAAACTGCGACAGGGGAAGCAGGAGTGATAAGGAGAATGAAATAAGATATGAGAATGGCTTCAGTGAAGAGCAGCTGTGTTGGAAACAATAAGAATAAAAATCCCAGGCAAAATCTGATAGTTTGACTGGGGCAGAAGAGCATTCCTGTCTATCACAGCCTTCATCATAGAATTTTATACAGTGCTCTAATTGTCTAGTTTTTACTGCATCCACGTATTATGGAGACATGGACAGACCCTTGAGAGGTCCTTTTATGCCTATTTCAAACTGGCAGAAGTATCTCATATCCAGGAGAATCAGAGTCTTCAGAGAAATCTGGGGGGATGATGCCTGCAATGGCAGCTGCACTTTAACCAGAAAATGAAAGACATCAGGATTTCTGTGTTAAATCGCTGCATCACAAGGCACAGTTTTCAGATTGCGAAATTTGCAATTCATTGGCAGAAGTAGATACCCTTATATTCAACTGGTGATGGCAGCTTGCTGTATTCTGAATTTCTCTGGAATGAAAGGGTGGATTCTTAGTTGTAATCTGTGCAGCCAGGATGTCTGCAGCATTGGTGGCACTTAGGAATATTTGGAGGAGAAACGGGAGTGCTGTTCACCAAACAAGGTACTTGACCACTTAGTCAGAAGTGCTGACAATTCCTTATGACACTTTTACCCGTCAAGAAGAATGTAAGTAGGATTCATGCATCTTGGATGTGTAGCATTTAGAATATTTCACACTTTGTGAGTGTTCTGAGCTTTAGAGAGAAGAAAAGAAGCAGCATTTGTTTGCTGGCATAGGATGCATCTTCACAAGAGGAGCTTTGTGAGTGTACGTGTCTACCTGTTCTTTTTTGAAGTACTTCACTGCTGCTTTTCAGTGTTTGGTGTTTCGCTGGTGACCTGCAGGCACTTAGCTCCTCGATGAAGCATTGTCTACCACAGACAGCTCAAAGGACTCAAATTCATAGTTTCAGTAAGAGTTCAGCTATGAAACAATAAGGCTCAGCACAGACATGTCAAAGCAGGTGGCTTCCTCACCATTTCACTCTTCCTGAATTCCTGTTGTTGCTCTCAGTGCCCCTGCTTCTCTCTCTTCATCTGGAATATATTCCAAGAAAGCAATCTATACATGTGTATGTAGGTATTACATAGATATACAAGTCCCCTAGAGTTATTTAAAAAAGAAAAATAGTATTTTTAATAGGAATCCTCAGGATTGAGCTGAGTTCACAAGTCTGCTTGAGTGATAGAAAGTTCAGTGATCATAATGAGGTCATTGTTTCCCTAAAACAGTGGAAGACAGACAGACAACTCCATTGTCAAGTCTTGTTTGTTTACATTTGTTTACATCTTGTTTGTTTACATCTTGTTTGTTTACATCTTTATGTCATAAAGTTAGGGTCAACATTTAAATGAATCTACACCCACATCTGCTTTTTCAAATCTGAGCAAAATGGTTGAAGTAACACATTTGGGAAGTTTTACAGCTTTTGCTTTATCGACAACCCCATCAGTAAGAAAGTGTGAGTTCATTTATGAACTCATTAATGCACCCTGAAGTGCACACAAAATCTATTGCAACTCATTTCTAGAATGCTGAATCTAAATTAATTTGTCTTAATTGAGACACTTTTTTGCATTTGATATTTGAAGATAGGATTAATTCACAGCCATCTGTTATCTTATCTTGCCTTGGTTAATGATAGGCCCAGCAGTTTGGGGAAATGAAATGAACAGGCACAGGGGTCACTGTCATTATCTGGATCATTTCATGTGATGCAAATTAAATCAGGTACATCACGGCAGCTAAAACTGCATATAGTTCCTTTAGTGAAGGCTCTCACATTGATCAGTTTTGCTTTTAGCTCAAAAAGCTCATATTTCTATCTTCAAGGCACTGTCTTTGGTACCAGTCATATGCAAAGGGTAGACAGGAGGTGTGGTAGCTACTTCCTTTTGTCCCTTCTTGATTCCTTAGGCCGTTCTTGCATGCTTGGGGTTTGGTAGGAAAAGAAGCATATGGATGGTGGGTGTTCTGAAGGGAAGCAACATTCCCCAGCTACACAAATATTGTTATGAGCTGCTATTGTGCAACCTGTTCACATTTATAACTGGAATTGATATCCAGGAAGGTGATTTAATTTTAAAGAGGGAGCAGGAGTGCTCAAAGCACAGCAACATAGGGATGACACTAAGGATGTTAAATGTATTGAGTTCAGAAACTGACAGTTGCAATGCAAATTTCACTTGTGAGCCTGCAAACTTAGAAAACTTTCTTTTCTATTCATTGTCATCTTTAGAGACATTTCTCACTTGTTTGGCCTCTAATGTATAGATTTTCTTACCCAAAAAACTAAACATAAGATTTTGACTTTCAGCACCTTGGTGATGAAAACAAATCCCAGAGCCAGCACAAAGCACTGCCAGAGCTGATAAATACTCTTCAACAGTGATGAAAATTAGGCTCTGACATGATTCTGGCACAGGCAGAAACTTTCAAACAATGTTGCTGTTATTATTTTGCTCATGAGGAGGAGAAGCTTTTACTATAAGACTAAAGCACTTATCTGACATTTAATTAAAACTTGAGTGCTTTTCACGTTAAAATCTTCTCTACTTAACAGAAATGGAAACTGAAAAGAGAAGTGGCTTGATCAGTGCCCTGTAGTGAGTGTTCAGCTGTTCTTGGACTTGCTTGCAGGAATCCTGCTTTCCAATCTCATCTGGTTCATATCTTCCATCTCAGACCAACTGCAGCTACAGCAGTTGCACCAGCATTATCCCTGGTTTGCACCTGTGTTTTCCAGGCTCTAGCTGTGGATGTTTCATTAGTGTGTTCACGTTTTATTGCCTTTCTCTGCAAATGGCCTGTGCAAAGGTTATAATGTTCTCCTTCCTTGACTAAATAGTTTAAGGCTGCACCAAGTTTATTAATATTGTTGTTATTATTATTATTTTGCTAATGCAATGTCTTGTGTATTTGGTAGTAAGCAGTTTCCCATCTGTGGCTGAATGATAGAAGCTAAAGCTGATATGGATTTTCTATTTTCCATCACTCCATATCATTTGTAAACTCTTTAGTTCTGTAAAAGATCTGCTTTAAATAAATAAATGTATCCTGACTAATCCTCTTTGAATAAGTGGAAAGCATTTAATCCCATGATTCTGTAAATCCAGGGTAGCTGTCAAATTGTGTGTTCATTTTTCTGCATTATCTAAATCGGTTTGTATCAGATCTTTCATTGACAACAACAGTTTGTTATTTGGATTAAATACCTCTCGTGCTCTATAACCTTTCATTTAAGAGTCATTTGCATCCCTTTTTTTGGCTGCTACTTCAATCATCTGTATTTTAACAGTTCTTTAGGAGTATTTGCTGCTAAATATTCACACTGCTTTTAAAACTGCCTTTTTTTTTCCAAATTCCTAACACTTCTTCAAGATCTGAAATTCAAACTATTTTGTTTGTGTCACCAAGAGGCTGAATTCATTTATCAGTTTTCAATTTAAGAAAATAAAAATAGATGACTAGTGAACTTCATTTCAAAATTTTAAAAAGTGGTTCATTAATTGAACAGCAGCTGGAGGGAAAAACTAATCAGCTCATTTCAACTGCACTAGCTCATTATCATTTTGTCTGATGAAATCTTTGGTGGCTGGTTTCATGGGAAATGGGTCCTTCATACAGTTGGCCCTGAACTGTCTGGAAAAAGGTCACTTGTCCCCATACAGTAATTAAAACTCATGTCAGGAAATGCACTTCCACTTTTTAATTGCTAGGGATAGAAGCCCTCTTGTGGATTTTTGACATGAAGGAAATGTTTGGGCTCTTCCTGTTCTTCAGAAGAATTTCAATGGCTCATGCTGACGGGTAGTGATTTCAGAACACAGAGTAAATGTGACACAAAAATTCATGTCCAAGTAGCTGTAACATTTCTTTCCACTGGTAAATCTCTTACCAGTGCCCACAGGGATATAAAGGATTGCATCTCTATTTTAGTTTGCACTATCCTGATTTGGGCGTGACTTTAGTTTGGGAACCACAGAAGTTTTGGACGTGGTGCATAGAATTTAGGGGTCTATGTTACCTCTTGAGCTTTTTAGTGCTAACAGCACTGCTGTAGAACAGACCTTCTTTTTAAATATGTTTCCCAATAAGTTTATGTAGATTCAGAAATGTAAAAAAATGTCAAGAAAAGGAGAGCCAAGACTGCCAGATTATCTTCCCTGTTCTTGTTTGATTTGGGGCAAACTTTTGCCAAACCATTTTGAGATGTTGAAATTCAACTTTCCTCTAATGAGTGTTGTGTTAAACTTATTTTTTGGAAAGTGCTTTGAAACAGCTACATTAAATGTCTGAGAGATGTGTATAACTCTAATAGCCATTGTTTAAGTATTGGATTGGTAATAATTTTACCAGTGATGAACATTGCAGTAGAGTAACAGAACTATAACTTTTGGAAATAAAGTTTTCTAATAATAAAATATCCAAGCATACTTTTAAATATTTCTACTAAATGAAGAAAAATCTTATTGTTCAACTGTAGCCAATTCTTTTGCCACTTAATAATAGCATAAATATAGATAGAAAAGTCCTTTTTTTCATTACCTTGTATACTAAATAAGTTTATAAAATATAAGTACGTGATTGGTTTCATGGTTTCTCAAGTCTGTTATATATTTGTGCAGTTCTCGTTCAAACTGTGCACACCAGCAAAGCATTATTTAGGTCATGGATAACTGATAGAAATCAAAACCCCCAACACACTACTTAGACATGCTACTTAGCCAAGTACTCATTTTTATGAGTTAAATTCATTGTGCATCTGCTGCAAAGTAATTGATGGAAGACTTCATATGAATTTTGTAATTAAAAATTGCGAGCACTGGCAATACTGGGAAGTACTGAAAACCAAATATTTTGTTTACACTTCCACACTGGGACACACTTTCAACAAGAAACTAAGACTGACTATAAAAATAAATTCTAGCTACGTTTTTTAACTCCAGTTAAGATTTGAAAACAACTTTCCAAGCTTTTTCCACAATAAATACTCAATTTCTTCCAAAAGAAAATCTGTGTTTAGATTAAAAGCATTGCTTGCAAGTGAATAACTTTCCTCAGGAAAATTTATGTAAAAGCAATTCCTTTCTAACTTTACTTTTACACTGGGCAGGGGAGTGTGGTGGAATATCTGAGTATCTGCTTGCATAACCATACTGTTTACATGGCTTCTGTGTATGAAAGTTGGTGGTAAAGCCAGCACAAGGTGAAAAACTTGGAAAAGTTCCATATGGTTCTCAAAATTGTAATTTAAATTTAATAACAAAATTAAATTTTCACAGTAAATTTTTTTTATAGAACCAATGGGTTCTATTTTCTAGTTTGTCTCTGCCACCATGAGGGCAAAAATTTACTTTCCCTGGACAAGTTGCTAACTTAACCTCACCAAAGAGCTGAAAAGTTATCAGGATTTGGTGCCATTCATAAATAGATGGTAAAACTCTGAGATGCATCAGTAGCATGGTTAAATCAAAAGCCTCTGGTGAAGGTTTTCAGCCTGGTT
Source organism: Pyrgilauda ruficollis (assembly GCF_017590135.1). NCBI lineage: Eukaryota > Metazoa > Chordata > Aves > Passeriformes > Passeridae > Pyrgilauda > Pyrgilauda ruficollis. The sequence continues at coordinate 7,218,665 of NW_024520318.1, forward strand.
TCCATCTAGATTCTCAGTGCTTGAGAGGAAAGTAAAGGCTCTTAAATTTTCTGTTGGAAGCATCTCACAGGAAGAATGAGATGGTTTATCCTGTGCAAACAGCCCCCATTAACTCAGCCCCAAACAGGGCAGTAGATATTGTTTACATTGGAGATACCATCTCCTGTATGGTAAATTCACACTGAGCAGCACTCATGGAGCACAGCATTCGGGAACTATTTAAGCCTCTATGTACACACAGATATGTTTGCCTGATATAATGTGGGGTTTAGCCTCTTTAGCCAGACTTACCAGGTTAGAGAGGCATTTTCACAGACATTTGGTAATGAATGACCTGCTATGGTTTTGAAGAGATGTGATCTCCTACAAACAAATAACCATGAGTTGTGTGTGTTCACCACAGGAAGAAAAGTGTAATTTAGCTGTGTGAAGATGAACTAGAACTCAGGGGTGTTGCACAATAAATCTTTACCTTTATAGTAAATAAATTGTCATGTGTACTATGAGTTTCAGTAACTTGTTGCCATTGATGCACAGTTTCACTGTTGCCCCTCTCTGCAGTGAAGTACCTTTTCCACCTTCCTCCTTAAAACTCTAATTTTAGAGTTAATAACTCTGCCCTGCTATTGCAGCTCTGGAGCTATGTCTGGTTTACTTTAACTGTGCTCTTCAAAAAGCTGCTTTTTGCTTTGAGCTTTTTCTAATAATTGTATTTTGTACTAATGCTGCTGATATGAAAAACAAGCTTGAAAAGAACATATAGTAGTATATAAGTAAACAAGAGTTTTTCAGTGACTTTCTTGGCATAGTATGTCAGGAAGTTTAATGTGCATTTAGTTCTCCCCTAGTAATTACCTTAATGGTGGATAATTCCTGGCTGGGAAAGCCACATTAGAATCAGTTTCATACTTTGATATAAGTAAGTTTTATGGGTACAATTACTAAATAGTGAAAACATCATATTTCAAAACCTTCAAGAAAGTCTTGTATCCCATGCCACTGTTTCTGCAACCAAAAGCCATTGGAAATGATCTCTTTTGCATACAGTAATGTGGCTAACCTAGTTAATTTTTTTTATTGCAAATTCAGTGAAAATTAGAAGGTGTATTCAAATACTGTGCTTTTTTTTATGTAATGCATTAATATAACGTTTTCAAAATTTTAGAATGGCATAGGCATTATGTATTTTGTACTATTGCCTTGGAAGCCCTTGGTAACAAATTGGTAATGGTCACAGGAAGAGTAAAGTGGCTTAAAGTGTTCTGCTTATTCAGTAAATGTATATGATGAATTCAGTAAAGATTTCTGAAAATACTATAAACTTCTTTGAAGTTTTTATTTTTGCTACCCATGGTTTAAAACACTTATTCTCTCTTAAATGCATGCCAAATTTCCAGAGTAAGGTGTCTGTAATGGCTATTTATAAAGAGTGCAGCTTCTTCTACATCAAATGCCATCATGAATCACTCCACCAATGGAGACCTCTTTATTTCAAACAAGAGAGGTGTTCACCTAAATGCTGCTGAGGTCACCTGAAGGGAAGCATCTGATGAAATTATATAAGTATGCCCAAAATCTGTGTCCTCATGGAATTTCAGAGCAGGCTAAACATGAACTTTTGTGTGTTAAAATTTGTGTAATATTCTAGTTTTACTTTCACATGGCTGTGTTTTTCAGCATTGCATTTGCCCAGAGCATCAGAGCAGTGGGTGTGACTGGTGCTCCCAGCTTCAGCTCCGTGTTGCTGGCACCCATTCCAGGGGACTGGCCCTGAATGTGGCTCTGCAGCACTGACCCCCAGGTGTGGCCTTTCCCAGTGCCACCACAGGCCCGTGGAACACCTGCACTCTGGATCTGAGGAGTGGGAATGACAGTGGCAAACGTGGAGCAGTGACTCAGTCTGGTGGCTCGATGAGGGGCTCCACTGGATAGAACCACCTGGAAGGGAATGGCAGTTTTGTCCCCGGGAAGATGCTTAGGAAAGATCTCTAGGCTTAAGTTGCATCCTTGTTTTTCACTAATCCATTTGCTTTGCTGGGGATTTGTGCTAATGATACCTTCTTCTCCTGCTTCTGAGCTCGTGGCCATGGCAGCAGCCATGCAGGAGTTGTGTCAGAGTTAAACCTGGCATGGGAACTCCCCATGGTCTGAGTTGAATTCCCAAGGAAAACCTGTGAGGTAAATGATTTCATGGATGCAAAAGACATGATCCCCAACTACCACACATGCCTGGTTAAGTAGTTAACTGCAAATTTTAAAGCTGTTTGCATGCCAAATGCTCTCCAAATTTAAGTGTTGCTTTAATTTTTATCAGCAGCCTTTGGTGGTCAAATCCATCCCACACAACCATCAGATGCATGTTTTGGGCCAAAATGGCGTTTTTGTGAAATTCTTACAGTGGTGATAGACAGGAAAGATGCACTCCATAAATCAGCTCCCAGTAGCTTCACCAGTTAGTTCAATTGATGTCTCTCACTCTTGTCAGTTTGGTTTCCCACAACAAATCAGAAACTGTGCTTTTTTAATTGCAAATTTCCACATGCAGTCCTTAGATTTTGTACAGATGAAATTTTGCCAAATCAAAGGAAGAATCTAAATTTCTATATTTTGAATAAAAATTCATTGGGTATTATTGTGATGACAGATGAGTGCCCTACACTCTCTCCAAAAAGCTAAAAGTTAAACAAGTTGGAAGGAAAAAATATATATATATAATTTATAATTGTTATTCCAGGGAGGGAGTGAGGGGAGGAAGAACAGCAAGATTTAGAATTAAAGAAAGCATTCAGTCTTTATCAGGTATCATAATCATGAAAAATTGATATTTTATGGAGAAAAATCCTCATGCTGTTTAGCTGGGAATTAAATTTTGCTTGATATTTATGTGGGGTTTTTTCTTGCCATATACTTTTTCACTGTTTTATTTTAAATGGCATTAAAAGAATCTAAGCTTCTACACTGAAATAAAATTCATAATTAATAATTGAAATAAATATTTTGTTTTCAATTCTGAGAATTACACTCTGATCATCCCCTTTAATGAATTAGAACCCTTTGAGGATGGAGCTTGTCATTAACACACATCATCAGCTGATGCATTTTAATAATACATAGAGTTGGAAAAGAGAGGAAGTGTGAGCTACTGAAGCTTGCAAAACCAATCCCCTAAAGCTTTCATGTTTTATTTGAGCATATGTTTTGGAAGTGGTAGTGTTGACACTGGTGGCACTAATCTCCTCTTTATCTTGTTTTGATTAAAAGGATATTTGAATATTATTTTTGGCAAACTTTTATCTAGCCTCAAAGGGGTTCCCTTGTAGCAGCTACAGAGAAACAGCTATAATAAACACATTCTATGATACACTTACATCACACATTATAGCCACTGCTGGTGTACTCCAAGAATGCAAAACACTCCTGAAAAAAGCAAATGAGCTTGCTTTCAATGCCAAGTGTGTGAAAATGTCAAATTGTGCTCTACCTTTTTTGTTTGTTTGTTTTGCATACCAAGCTGTGTGAATTGCTTCAGCTGTATGAAGGAAACTGTGCATTAGATTATTCAATAATTTAATAATATATGTGGTTAGGAGACAAAAGGTTACAGCAGTTGTATGACAGATATTTTTATCTTTTATAAAAAACCCACATCCTCTTTTCTTTACATCTCCTTTACCACCTATCAGGTGACTGGGTTACCATTCAATTTGGATGTTATTTGTTTGCACCTTATGCGGTATTAGCTGTATAAAACTTAATTTTCAAAATACAGAACAAAAATATTTTTTATCATTTTTCTTTACAGAATGTGCAGTTGTGTTGTCCCACGGATTGTAAGCACAGTGCAGATCCTCACATTCTCAGTCACTGCAGGACAATTTACAGGGAAATGGTTCACAGTTTTGATAAAATATCACAGACCCCTGTGTTCTGCTGTCTTTTTCAATTTTGTGACTCCAAAGAAAAGAGCAAGGAGTGCACAGGAGATCACCTTGTCTGCGTGTTTGTGATTCCTGAGGTGCTGGATCAAGCCTCAGGTCTCCATTTCAACATTATTAGCATATTACTTCTGTTCCTCATCCCTGTGGATGTGTTTATAAATCATATTGAGTGGTTTAAGAGCTTGCTTTTCATAGACCCCATGCTGCTTATTTGGTTTTAAATATGGATTAAAGTGTCTAATTTCATGTTTAAAATTACATATACACTTTTAATTGAAAGAAATTGAATTCATAGTTGGTCAGTAAAACCCGATCACTTTTCTGCACAATTAATTTCAAATAAGCTATTTTAACTATGCAGAGCAGAAACACATCCCCACCTAAAGCCAGCAGTATGGATTTGTTAATACTGGGTCTCATTGCTCAAGGAAAGTGTAGAATCACACAGTGTAATATGGTGAAATTATTGGTTGCAATTTATTTTCTTTTCCATCCTATCACCATTATAGTTCTGTGATTTTTCAAATTTGTATGTCATCAGAATTACTTACTATTTTTTATTTCTTCTTCCAAAGCTGCAAATGACTCTCCTGTTGGTCATCTGTTTTTTCACAGATGGGATCTTCTTTCTGTTCTTTAACCACTCAGAACTCACAGAGGGTGATTCTGTGATTCCACTGGCTGACACTTCTCTGCATTTGGCACTTCCACAAAACCCTCCTTTTTTGAGAAATTCAAAGTTTGCGTGCTCTTGTTCTGGTGTTTGTTCTTTTTGGAAAGCTCTGTCTTGGCAATGTGTGCTGGTTATTCAGGTATTCATGTCACATGCGTTGCTGAGCTTCTCTGTGTGTACACAATGGGCATGCAGCTTCTCTTTGCAGAATGTTGCCTCTCCAGCTTTTGACCTTGCTGCTCTGTGTCCTGGATTAATTCCCCTGGCAGAATATTCAGTTGTTCTGGTTCCCTGTATTGTTCTGTCTTGTTATGTTGCTGTAGTAGTGCTCCTCCTCAACGTGAATGTCCTCAGAGTCAGAGCTCACATGAGCTTGCTCTGGAGTTTCAGAGATTAGAGGAAAATGGTCAGGTTTTCTGCTACTATACATTTCTGTTCTTCCTCCTTTGGTACATCAGAGAACTCCTGTTCCCCATTAGAAAGTACATTCTGAGACTCTGAACATGTTGTTCTGCACCTGGTTGTTCAGGGTTTTTTTAACAGATTGTTCTGAAGAACAAACCCACCAAGTGCTCAGGTCAGCTTTGGTGTTTAGGTTGTTGCTGTACAGTGTTGGTTCTTCATGGTCTGCTTTGTGAGGAGCACTGTCAGTGCTCACGGCCTTCTGCTGCTTCTAAGTGGATTTCTTGTCATAACATCACTCAAAACCAAAGAATTTAGGGTCACTGGTCCCAAAGACTATTGCTCTACTATGGGGGGAAGTGGCACATTCTAAACTGATGTTCAGAAGGAATTCTGAACGCCTGGTCGTTGCAAATGCTTTTGTCCACTCCTCTAATCCAGATCTCAACATCTTAACTAGCAATGCCTTGGAATTACCCACTGAGCTCGAGTTCTCTTGCTGTCTAAGCAGCCTTCATCATCTGTGTGGCAAACACCATGTCAGTCTTTAAGAACCTGTATTAAGTCATGAGACTCAGTATGGACTAGCATGTTAAATATCAACAGTGTTGCCTTGCCTGAAAGCAGCAAACCCAGTAGTTGGTGAAATTTCCAGACAAGCTGCAGTCCTGAAGACATTTTCCAACTCTTCTTTATTGGCTTTGTCACTGGTAACTCCTTGCTCCACATGCTGCCTTTGCTCAGACTCTCAAACACAGCACAGAGAAGGAGCAGAATAAACACACTTGGTTTGATGGAGATGGTGACACAGAGAAGAGAGTTTAAGGATATGTTAATTTTCAAGTACTTACTATGATTAAAAATTAGTTCACATTAAAATAAGAGCTATGACTACTGTCTGAACTTCACAGGGCTTTGTAGGAGATTATATTGAGAGCCTTTCCACTAGTCTCTGTCATATTGGTTGAGTTGATGCCTATAAAGCATTCAAAAATCATATTGATGAGTGTTAGAAAAATGATTTATTTAGATTGATAGAATCTCTTATAATAGCATTCATAACAAAATCCTTGTGCAGGATTGCAGAGTGACGCCTTGGTTTCTCAAAACTTCTTTATAGAAAGCTCTGGTTTTGGGTAGTTATCCTTTTGACATGAAAGGGTCTGCTGATGTCCCTCTAGGAGCAATCATTTTACTACTTTATCTACTCCACAAAGATGCAGTTAAAATATTTGCTGTTCCTGCAACACTTCTCTTCAGAAGTAATGGTTATCTTGGAAATGACCAGATCCTTGAATTGTCTAAGTGAATCCCAACCTAAATTTTGGCCTAATAAAGCTTTTTCTTTTCCCCCCCCTTTTAGTTGATGTACACAAATAAGAACACGTATAGAACACGTATTTGGTTTAGATCAGTCATAAAACCCAGTGAAGCAATCTGGAAGAAAACAGAAGTGATAGATGGTTTTCTGGCTTCTATTCAAAACTCTTGTTATGTTGTGGAGTACTTACTATGAATGCTTGGCAACAAAAAGGCAGAGATCCTATATTATACAAATACTTAAAAGCCTGTGCCCAGAGACAAGAGAATGAAAAAAGAGGTGGTTTTATACATGTAGTCACTGCTGTCTCCTTCACCTCTCCTGGGAAGTAGTTATGACATAATAGGATTTGAAGGTTACTCTTCAAATTTCCTTTCACCTTCGAGTGAGTAACCCATGTCATGCATCACAGAAAAGCTGTGCTCTTGACACCTAGTGATGCAAAAATGGCTTGAAATGAGTCTTTCTGTTAGAAGGAATTGGAAATCAGACTTGCAAAAGTAAAAACTTAATTCTGTTCTGCTTTTTCCTTTTTAAATTGTCAAGCCATCATGCAGGTTAAGAAAACGCTGAGTTTAAATGCATGTGTATAACAGCACATAATAGCTTTCAAAGCCTCTAGTTTAAAGTTTGCTTGGGTGGAAACCAGTTGTATCTTTCCTTCCATGCATCATTAAGTTGCTTTCTTGCTGGGAAGCAAGAATATTATATTGTTTCAAAAATATTAACATTTAATCTCATAGGTTAAATTGCTCAATTAATATTACAAGTAAATATTTGTGGGAAGGGGTTGTCTTATAATTGCTTATCAGAGCCTTTTTCAATCTTTGAAAAGATAATTGGGCTGGGAAATATGACTGCTTGAAATATTTAAGAACAAATGTATATGAGGACAAAGATGTTTCCTAGAAAGAATTATTAATTTTACAAAATGTATTTTAAGACAGTTGTAGCTGATTTTTGGTATAGTTCTTTCCAGCACAAATTTGTATTATAATTGCAGTTAATTGTTTAAAACACAATTTTAAATTAACTGAAGATGAACCTGATGTATTTCCTTTTTATTCTCTGTTGTCCCTTTTCAAATCATATTTATGTACATTAATAGCAGCCATCCTCCTTTCATCTAGTTAGCACAGCAGTACACTAACTCTGTAATTTACTGATTTTAATACCAGCTATTTCTCCCTGGATATTGGTACATGGGCATAGAATTCTTTGAAAAAGTAACAATAGTGAAAGAAATGAACAATATTAATTTTACATCAAGAATTTCCTTGCTAGTCCTCTAATAGTAGTAAAACAACTGCAATGCATTATCTTCTGTAATTTCTTATGCCTTTCTTTCCCTCACAATAAAGGGTCCTTTACACTCAGAAGTCTATTCAGTAACAGGTAATTGCAGACCATGCTTAGTCTTCTTTTGGTTGAGCTTTGCTCTTTTGTTGGAGTATGGGAATTTCAGATCAAATCTCTCCTGATTCTTGTTTGCCCCTCTCTTTTGGAAACCTGTACAGGGCAGAGTTATCCAGAGCTAATATTGCTGGTAGACTCAGAGGGGATAAAAGAACTGAAAAGTATGTTTGAGAAGCATTTAATCTACTGTGTATGTCTTATTTAGATCTGGAGTGAATCCTCCATCACAACCCCACCTCTCAGGGAGAATCCATCTGGCATAACATAAATTCCAGGAGAACTCCTTTCCTGGATAAATTAGTGAAGGGGACTTGAAGACTACACTGTCCTAATGTTTGCTGATAACCAAAACAGAGGAAAGCCTATAGTTAAAAGCTGGTGATAGTGGTGGCCTGAAGTGTGAAAAACTCATAGAGATTATCAACCTGCAGAAAGTAGTAGAAGCTTTTAAAGGCTGTAACTTGAATTGGACAGGATCTCTGAGCAGTTATATCTTTTATTGCAAAGTAAACAGGCTTTTATATTATTACAAAATCTTTTGGCCATCCCAAAGCAGAGTTGCATTTCTCCTTTAATGTTTATTTAAATAATGAGCTATAATGAGTCTATTTTAGTTTCAATTTTAGAGTGCTCGCCAAGAAGGAACAAAACCCAATAAATAATTCTCAGTCTTTCTCAGTGGTATATTTAATGTTCTGAAAACTGCCCTTAATTGTACAGCAATCAAAGGTTTTCACTATATTTCCATGCAGGAGCTAAAAATTCTGACAAAATTAAGAGGGGTGTTTGGTTTTAGATAGAATTGCATCTCTCTTCCATCTCAACATCACTAAAACCAGCAATGGGAATGAAGCCAAATTCTTACCAATACATCAGAACTATTGCAAAAATCCAAGGACAAATTTATTTTATTTTGTAGTGGCAAATACTTTCTCCTCCTAATTTTGTGGGAGTGTTTTTTTTCTCCCTACAAGGAATAAATTTCACATTCTGGAAATAAGTTAGTCATTCTGAAGTTCAGAATTCATGAAGCTGTTCCAGCAGAGAATGGATACGGAATTGCAGCAAAATCTCAAGGTCACTGGGAATATTCTTTGGGGTATTCTTATGTGGCTTATCTGTGCTCACATGCCTAATTTTTTTTTCAGTGCAAAGAATAGCCACTTGCAGAGAATGGAAGCCTTAGCCCGGCCCTGTGCCATCCCTTATTCAAGTTCTTTTATACTCCTCTTTTTAAAGAAGCTGTCAAGTTCTTTTCTGAAGCTGACAGGAAAGGCCAAATCTGCAGTACAGGAAGAGAGGCAAAAAAGAAACTTTTTGTGTTGATGTTTTACTAAGTGAGCTAAGGAGAATTTTAGAATCATGTAATTTACTCTGGAGGCATTTACTGTACATAGCTATAGTGATGGTAATTTCTTTCATTGTGGAAGTGAAAAGATAACCATCAATCAGTTGTCAATTGGTCAATTGCAGAAGTGATGAAAAGAAACTGGTAGGAACAATCACTTCTGTGGCTACCTAGACTATTTGGGGTTTTAAGGAAAATACGGGAACTGGAGTCTGAGGAAAAGGAGTGAGGTTGAAACATAAAAATAATCGGTGCAGGGCTAAGTGGATCTCCTAGAACTATTTTATTTTCTGCGCTGTGTAAGTGTTGCAAAAACAAAGTGGAGTTTACACTGAACTGAGTGTGGTGAAAGCTGAAGATGTGATGTGGTGCAAGTACAGGGACTGTGTAAATGGAGGTTTGAAAATTGAAGAACTTTTTGTTAAAAATTAGCAGGCAGCTGAATTATTTCAAATATTCTTAATGCCCAGTAGGAACTGCATTTATAAGTTTATGTGTGAAAGAAAATGTGATTTGTGTTGTTACAGAGTAAGGGAGGCTTTCTTATATCTAAGTTGCAAAGTGTAAGAAATACTATAAGGCCAGGTATAGGTTTGTTTTTACGTATATAACATGGAAGTTGTTTTTAAA
>NW_024520318.1:7230892-7275340 GCF_017590135.1 Pyrgilauda ruficollis
TTTCTACCTTTATTCTTTAGTAATATATAATTAGCATTATCAAAACCATCAGCTATTATCCACTATGACTTTTGACCTTTGTTTTTATCTACCTAGCATTTTCCAAAATAAATTGCTACACAAATTCTGTTTATGTTACAGTAAAATGGAATTTGTGAAGCTCCGGAGTACAGTCATCATAAAAATAATCTCTTTTGAAAGTACTAAGATTTAATGAATGATTACATATATGTAAACTTTTAAAATATCTGGTATTGTAAGATAAGAATGAATAATAAAACAAAGATGGTAACTCAAAAATAACACACAGAAGTCGGGCACTTTCAAAGGCTAGCAGTGAGTCTGTAGTTTATATTTTCTGCTATCCTAAGAGCAAGCAAAAATCTGATATAAGTTGGGTTGAAGTTTAGAAGAGCCAGTTATGCCAAATAAAAATTATAGACTATTATTTCCAGGAAATCTGGTATCTTTGCAGAGTATATGAAGACAGGATTCATTCAAACCTTGTTCAAAACCAAAATGCAGTATAATTAGATAGCACTGCAAGCAGTTGACAAAGTAATAGGAACATCGAGCATTCAACCATAACCACAGTGTTTTGTTTGTGAGAGTTGTTGTTTTCCTACGAGTCAGCAGTTTCTGCTTTATGCTTGGATAACTGTGTATTTAGGATGTTGTCTTTTGTAGTTGGAAAAAAGTAAATGTGCCACCTAATCTTTGTGTGCGCGTGTGAAATATTACAAATACAGGTCCCAAGTTTCTGTTGTTGTTTTTCCTTCGTTCTGTCAGCCTCTGCACGGTGGTACTCTGGGAATCCCCAAAGGTGGCTTTAGGCACACGATGGCAGAATATTCCATTCAGCACTTAAATACTCCCTGGCTGTATTAATGGCAAGAGATACAGGAGCAGGGATTGTAAATGTGATGACAAGATTAACACATTGCCCACTTCTATCAGGTGCCTCTTGTTTTTGTATTTACCACTCATCTTTCCCAGCTGACTGATGGCTGTCACTCAACAGCTTTCTTTGGCCGGAAAAAGAAAGAGCTTTCTTTAAAGATGTCAGCAGAGTGTTGAATTCCATAATAGGTCATTTGCATGGGAAGTCTAGAACAACAAATTAGTGGCTTCTCTTGTAGATTTTTTGATAGCATGTAGAGGAAATGATGTGATAGTGTTGTATATTGCACCAGGAAGATGATAGCACAGTGTAGGTCCCAATCCAATTTGATTACCCAGGGATACCTTCCCAAAGGATGCACTGATGATGCTTTAGAAGGAACTGTGTAGAATAATTATTCAGATACCAATACCTACCAATTTCGTTCATTTATCAGAGGAACAAACAAAATAGTAACTTACATTCAAGTGCAGGGGGAAAGAAAACTATGACTGGTTTTGACTTGGTCTAAAGAATTGGTATAAAAAGGCACAAGAGCATTTTAAATTTTTTTACCACTTGTGGTTTAAGAGATTCTGAGAAATTACTCTGAACAGTACACACCCCAAATCCACTTTAGTTAAATTTTTTCATTGTTTATTTCCTTTTGTCTTCAGTGACCAAGAAAATTTGACATTGAACAGGGACTACCCCGTCTTAATTTGTAACTCTTCAGTTACATATTATGTCCTTCAGGTAGTACTTGAAGTACTCACACAAACATTGTTGAGCTGGAAGCTTTGACAGTGGATCAGTGTCAGAAAGTTTAATTGTGAAGTGATTTTCAAGGAGATAAAAATCTGTCCCTAGCTTTCAGCACTTTCCTGCCAAGGATAACTTTAGTTCTATGCAGGGGTTCTCCTCTCTCCCTCCAAATTTGTTTTCCAAACACTGCTATGCCTATTAAGTATTTACCTATAATTAAAGTTTCAAAGTGCCATTTTTCATATGAAAAAAACTGAGGCAGAGAAGGGCTGAGTGACAACATTACCTCTGGGTGTGGGTTGCTGATTTGGCAGTGTGTTTGGAGTTTATTGAAGCTCTCCCTTGTCAATGCATTGCAACAACTTTTTTTAGTGGTGACTCGTAACAGCATTTTGGATTTCATGGCCTTTTTAGATTGCCCTTCACCTCTTAAAAACAGCTGTCTCCACAAAGTGAATTTTGGGCAAACTCTCCACTGCAGGGTCTATTACTACCATCATTATTGCAGTTCTGTGATTTCAATAGGATGGTGATTAGAACTTAAAGCTTCACCCCTACAACACTCCAGCCCTTGGGCTCTGTTGGTTGATGTTCTGTCACTCTACTGAAGAAGTTTGACTCAGTTCTTGGTTTTACTGTTCTTGTAGAAAATCAAGCCACATGTAAGTAGCTTTCAGGTGGAAGGTAACTCTGTGCCATAAATAAAGTCATGGGAATAACCTACAAGTACCATAGTTCATATATTAAATAATATCTACAGCATTATCTACAGTATTAAATAATACCTACAGCATCAGGAAACATCAGTTCTTGACACCTGTTTTCTGAGGTAGTGGGATCTCTGTCTTGGGGGGAAAAAACATAAAACCAAAACCAAACGATAAAAACAAATAGTAACAAAAAAAAGGCAAACCCACCAGCATCATAAAGGTCAGGAGTGGATGGCTGTGATGCAGATTGACTCTGCCAGGTTTTGCACTGCATTCAGGAGCCAGTCTCTGCTCTGACATGCTGAGGACCTCCTGGTCTTCAGGTTTTCAGTGTACTCTTGGGCACTTTTGTACTTTTGTCCTTGCTCAGTGGTTAAAGGTATCTGGGAACAGACTGGGTCTGTTGATCTGGGAAATGACTTGGACTAAGGGAACTAATAGAAAATTACAGAGGTTTTGTAATACAGAAGAGAAGTCAGGTCAAGTCTATTGCCTGAGCCATGATGTACCAGCTTGCCTGCTCCTGGAAATGTTTCCTTTGCATGACAGGTCTTCCTCAGCATTTCTACTCACCCACTTCCTCAGGGTGGGAAAAGCAGCTGAAAAACCTCACTGTAAGAGATTTTTAGACATATTACAGGGTTTTATGCTCCCAGTTCCCATTGATTTTCAATTCAATTTTCACTCAGATGAAATTCAATAGGAATAAAATACCTAATTCCTTTGTGCCATTGAGAGCCTTCTGTCCTGGGTCTTATGGTAGGCTGTGGAACGAGTGAGCATTGCCTGTTAGTGGGATGTGACAAGCATTAAGAAATAAGAGATTGGATCAGTGTATTTCATGGGACTTTATACAAATCTAAGCAATTGGCATTTCATATAAAGGAGAAGGGGAAAAATTACTAGTAAAGACACGGTGATAGCAGTTTCTCAAAGAACAGATCCCAAAGGCACAAGCAGAAACTGTGCCATTGCAGGGGATGACAGGCTGTGTACTGAGACATCTTTTGTTAACACATGAGCCTTAGCCAAAGACTCAAAAAGGAATCAGATTTTTAATGACAAGCCTAAGGGACTATGATGAGCCTACAGAGACAGAATTGAAGTAATCAAGACACAAAAATGAGATATGACCAGAAAGTTGCATGAAGCTGCACTGAATGAGCATTCAGAGCAGTAGGAAAACCAAGCTACAGGCTTGCTAGTCAGCAGAAGATGGTGATGGCAGTGACAAATGAGGTTGAAGATGCAACACATAGTAATACCTGCAATATATAGTATTTTACTTTTGAAAAAGTCAGCTGTAAGGAGATGGCTACCACAAATAATATAAATTACAACAAGATATGGAAGATTTGCAATTTTTTGTAAATCATCTTCTGGTATCTCATATATTTTATGGACCCTCAGCTAATCCACTGATCACAGGCTGAGGAATAGTAAACAGCATGACCACTTAGAGTCCCTGGTAGACCTTTTCTTTATCTATGATGAGTTATTTGCATTTTCTTGGGGATGTGGATGGTAGAGGTGGCCTCTTCCTCACTCCCATTTCATCTCTTCCTGGAGTAGTTCTTAAAATTTTTCTTCACTGTGTTAGTTCCTCAGTTGATTGTTACTTCTTTCTGTTTCTTTCTGTAGTTATCTTCTCAGTTTAGTCCTATAGATTTTCTCTTTCCAAATCGTGTAGTTCTTCAGCTTCCTCAGTATAATACTCCTTGCTGCTAGCCATCCCTTACTCTTTGGAAATTTCCTCATGACAGTTTCCGAATCAAGGAGAGAGCTAAAAGGTGGTGCAGGTTTGCATTATGTTAGTGCTGACTAGAGGAAACATAAAGTAACCCCAAGCTTCTGTGAGGCTCTGTGTATCTATAAAAGTAAATATGCTGGTGAGGACTAAAGAGAGAATTCATTCCTGATCCATTCTGCCAGTTATCTCAAAGACAGACGCTGGTATTTCAGCAAAACAGCACTTTTTAATGTTTTTATGTTTCAATTTGTCTTTAATACTTTTTAAATGGAATAAGAAAATCTCAAAGATGCTTTTGTTTCTTATTTCACATTATTAAAATTCTATTTTCAACCAGTGTTTTTTTTCTTTTTTTTTCTTTTTTTTTTTTTTTTTTTGAAAATGTTCAGTAAGTTGTTTTCAAAACTTCAGAAACATTGTGCGTTATGCTGGAAGTGAAACTTTTCAGTTCCAAACTTACCAAAGCTCTTCAAAATTTCCTTTTTCTTTCTTTGGAAGAATATTTAACTTATCAACTATAAATGCCAGGAGAGGTGTTAACTTTTGTGTGTTAAAACCCTAATTAGATTAAGTTGGATTGTACTTTGCATGTTCTCTCAAGCTAATTCCCATGATCACCATGCTTTAAAACCTTTATTAGGGGGTTTTGTTAGAGATGCATCACTTTACTGTTGTTATTCATCTGACAAGAAGAGTGGATTCAAATGTACCCTTCTTTCAAAGCTGTGTTTGTCACTGACCTCAGATGTTGAACTGCACAGAGAATTGGTTTCTAAGCACTGCACTGCATGTGCAATGCCAGGAAAGCTGGAGAGTTCTGACTGGCATCCTTCTAAGAGATGTGAGAACCTTTTTGTCTAGTGTGTTACATCCATCAGAGCCCAAAATACTTGGGTGTTGTTAAAAGATACAGGGATTCAAAACTGGCTATTGTCTCTCTAGTGAGGAGTTGTCAAGATGAAATGAAGGAGGCAGCACAGTGGAGAAAGAAATATTGGGATCTCGTTTTGAAAGAGGAGGTTATGCCTATAGATGAGGAAACTTCCTTCTTTGATTCATGAGGAAAGTGAAAAGAGGATGACTGGTTAGGTGGCAGTCTGTTGATATGCCAGATTTTCAGGACAATAAAGTTGAGGACACTTAGCAAGACTGGCTGAAGGATCTTATGAAACTCAATGAATACTCCTTAACTATCCCATGAAATTCAGCATAAGTGTTCAAGTGATGCATCTGGGAATAACCAAAACTTTGCAGATAAAATTATGGGCTTTCAGCCATTTTACCACCAAGGAATGAGGTCTTGGGATGATAAAAGACAGGGCCATGAAAGAATCTGCTTATAGTCATTAGTGATGTTCATTGAATATTAGGAATAAATAGGAAGGGGATAGAAGATAAGTACAGAATATTTATGCCAGCATATAAATACATGGCACACCCACATCTTGCATATTGTCTGCCCCTACCTTTTCAAAAGCTTCACAAAAGGGCAACAAGGATGATCACAGGAAGAGAGATTTCCATTAAAAAGAAACTAAGCAAAGTGGACCCTTTGTATGCCTAGAAAAGGAGACTGATGGGAGAGATGATGAAGGTATCTGGACTAAAGCACCATACACAAAGAGGTTCCCTCACGCGGTTTGTGCACAGTCTTTGCCAGGACAAGAAATGAAGGCAGGATGACAGATGTGGCAGCTGGAAAAGAAGCAAAAGCAGATCTTTAAACATAACATAATTAAGCAGCCACAGGGTACCATCAGAGTTTAACGTTTCTATGGGTTCAAGGGAAGCTTGAACAAGTTCCCAAAAGGGAACCTCTTTAACCAGAGAGGTTAAAAATATACATGAACCTCATCTGGCTGGAGTAGTCATTGAGACTCAGGTTGGTGGAAGCTGGAAAAGTTTTTGGGGGAAATGTTATTACTTTCTTTTTCTGTCCTCCTCTAGGCACTCACTTCTGGCTGCTGAATGAGACAGTGCCTGGCCAGAGGGATGCTTGGTCTCACCCAGCACAGCCATTTTCTCTTCTCATGGTACCAGGCATTTGTGTCCTGAGCTCACACTTTCTTTCCATAGCTAAATGAAGGGCAAGTCAGAAACTGAAGCAGAATTAGCCTGGGCAAATAGTTTGACTGCTGAAATGTCTATATTGTTTTTGAGTAAATCTTCCTCTTTAGCTAAACTAGAAACGGGTCTGTCTACTGGAGTGTTCCTACCAGGCAATCAGAGGGAGACACTGACAGCCAGAGGAATGTTTTTAAAGCACCTGAGTTCAGATTAATATGATTTTTTAAAATGTAGGGAAATCTATGAAAAATTTATCAGTGTATAATAGCTGAACAATCTCTCCAGGAGACTTTAATTTCTGCTTCTAATCTTTTCATCTCAATCTGCTGGGTCAGCTTTGCACTTCTCCTTGTGTGCACAATGGGGAACAATGTTTAGCTGATGACAGAAATGCAGGATGGGGATTAAGTACCCCCCAAGCTTTCTGTATTTTAGTAATGGTGTTGAACATTCCCCAGTCCCTGGTTTTACTCCCCTCCTACTCTTCCAATAAATTAACTTGTAAATCTGAAAATCAAGACATAGCTTCACTGGGCAAGGAAAATACACCCTGCAAATTTTCCAAAATACCCCTTTAGAAAAGGCTTAACTTTGATTATTGTAATTGATTATCTTAAGCCCCTGAGTGTCAGAATTCTGCATTACACTCAGCATGTGGTTTGATGAGAAGATGGATTTGGCAGCAATCTTAGGTGTCCTCGCCTCACCACTCCCACCCACCCACTCATTTCTTGTCCATGGCCCAGGTTTTCTCCCTAGATAGAGCTTCAAAATCAAGTTAATTTAAATATTCTTTGGTGTTAAAACACCAGTTACACCATGAGCTTTATCTCTGTATTCCCTTCTCCCTGCAACAGCACAAGTGTGGTGGGACTGTGTGGTTAGAGAAGTTCCTTACAATGGCCAGTTTTCAGCCTGTTCAATTCACAATACAGCTGAGCATTGGTGCCAGCATGTGACAACAAAAGGTGGCCTCTGCTAGATGGTAACTCAGACCTGGGAAAGTTCAAGCCTACCATGGAGTTGCACCTCCTGTGGTGCATTGCTTTTAGGGCTGCATGGTAAGCCAGAGCCTTGAGTCAATCTAGATAACAAGTAATTTAACAAACAGTCCTCAAAAGAAGTTGAAAATCAACTTAAGGAATAAAAAGTAATAATATCCTTTCTCTTCAAACACATCAGGAGCATGATTACTGACAGAAAATCCCTAGGATGCTCGAGGCATGAAAAGAACATTCAAAAAATATAAAACCACAGCAGAAAAGCTGTGATTTTTTTGCACCTGTGCTTACCATGAGGGAGGCTGGTGAGAATCCCATCCCAGAATCCTAATTTATTGAAAACATTTCAGGATTTGCTTCAAATGGGAGCGTCCATAAATAGTTTATAGAGTAAATGAACAAAACACGCTATAAAGACTCATCAGGAGTAGAGACATTCACTAGGAAATTCTAAAGGAATTCAGGAGAGAAACAGGTGATTGTGGTGTACAGCTTCTTAGCTCAAATAATTTTGAGCCAGAGGACTGAAATCTGACTAATAAAGCAACAAATTTTAGAACAACATTCAGGCAGATCCAGGAAGCTGCATCCCAGTAAACCTGACATCTGTGCAGGGAAAATGAGTAGAAATTACAACAAATAATAGAAATCGTGTAATCTGAATAATTATGGCATATTGTGAAGTTTTGTGTGTAAGTTTTAAAAGTTAAGTCCTGGCCTAATTGTGTATTCAAATTCTCTGAAGGTATCTACTAGTAGGAGAACCCAGGAGACCCAGCTGAGGTCACCTGCATGGGTGTTCAAAAGGGGTTTAACAAGGTTCATTCCCAAAAGCCTTTAAGAAAATAAAATATTCTGGAACAAAAAGGAAGATGCTCACATCAATAAATAACTAGTTGGCATAGAGAGCAGAGTACAGAATAAATGGTCAGTGCTCACAGTAGAGGTAGGTCATCACTGAAACCCTGTGGAGATCTGTGCTATTCAACATATTCATAAGTGGTCTGAAAATATAAAAGTGAATAGTGAGGGAACAAAATCTGCTGATGGTACCGAGTTACTCAGAAAAGTTAAGAGAAAAGCCAGCTATGGTGTATTGAGAAAGATCTTATAAGGCTGGCAATAATGGGGGGAAAAAAGATATTCAGAGCAGACAAATGCACATAGGAAAAATAAGTCTATCTTTACATATAAAGTGATGGGTTGAGAACTAACCATCACTTCTCAGAAATGAGATCTTGAAGTAAATGGATAGCTCTGCAAAACTTGTCTTGTCACGTCAAGAACAGCTGAACCAAAATTTTAAGCAGAGAACAAAATGAAAGCCATCATTACGACAGTATATAAATCCATAGTACACCTACAGCTTGAATATTCAGTACCAGCCTCCTCAGCTGAGAAAGAACAGAAAAGGTTGAAAGACAGATACAAGAATGGTCACCATGGCGTAATGGTTTCAAGGGGTATGACCTACAAAGACAGGCTGAGAAAGTTGGGGCTGTTCAGCCTGGAGAAGAGAAGATTGTGTGGAGGCATCACAGGACCTTCCAGTATCTGAAGGGACTACAGGGAAGCCAGAGAGGGACTCTTCACCAGGACCTGTAGTGACAGGACAAGAAGTAATGGATACAAATTGAAAGAGGGGAAATTTTCCCTAAATGTTAGGAAGAAATTTTTATTGTGAGAGTAGTGAGACATTGGAACAGGTTGCTCAGGGAGGTTCTGGATGCCCCAGTCCTGGCCTGTGTTTAAAGATGGATTGGAAAAGGCCTTGAGCAACCTGCTCTAGTGGGAGGTGTCCCTGTCCATGGCAGGGGGTGTGGGACTAGATGATCTTTAAAGTCCATCCAAACCCCTTAACATTCTCAGGTTCTATGTCCCAATGATGAGGACCAGCAAGCTGGAAAGGATGTGACCAGTGCTGGGGCATGTTGAGACGGCTCTAGATCTTGACCAGTTCCAAAGCTTGTTTTACAGTACCAAAACAGATACATTAGCACAACTAATGGTGAGCTTCCAGCATGCAAACAGGAATGAGGCAGAAATCCTAAAAGTGCCTTGTTGAGTCACAACATCAAAAAGTTAGAGGTACAACCCAGGTGCTGGTGCTTAAGAAATGGAGCACATGGGAGTATTTACAAGGCACTCTGTCCAATTGAGTCTCATTAGATGCTTTAGGATGGGTCTGCAGTCAATGGAGAATAAAAGTTTTTCCATTTGGGCTATGAAGACCACCTAAATTAGGAACCTGTTCTGATATGGACTCCATAGGACCCTCTCTGTCTCCATTAATTAGAAAGGTGATGGAGATTAGATGGGTACCTAACACCCTGATAGGTTCCTGTAATCTTCCTGTGGATGGATCTCTGGAAAGCAGCTATCACATTGTGACTCCTGTTAATGAGTTGATGTAGAGGACAGCAAGCTTCAAATTCTGTCTAGAGGCTTTGCCCCTGTCATATTTACACAACTGCGAGCAGGAGTCAAAGCTGTGGCCCCATAAAACTGGGTAGGGATGTTCAGAATCAGAGCTGTAACCAAACCCCAGTTACTTCTGTCCTATTCAGAAAGAACATCCCTGCATCTCAGCACATATTCCATGCTTTAGGAGTTGCCCTTTCAACAGCTTTATAAGCCACTGACATACTCCAGACATGGCACACTCATATTTGTTTTCTGTCTGAGCAATGTAGCAGAAAAAAGCCCATGATGAGACTTGTGAAGGCTACCTGGAGTTAAAGGTGTGGCAGCAACATCTCAAACTGTGTTTCATTTTGAAACACACAAAAACCAGTGTGAGGTCACTAAGTTCTTCCACCCATAGTTTTAAGCTGTGTATTTTTCACAAGAGTTTTAATTTTTCCAAGTTTTTCTAACTGAAACAGGAAACTTCTAGAACAGATTGAGGGAACAGTTTCTCTGTAAACGTCCAAATATGCTGACACAGGAAAGCAGCAACTTAATTTTGAAATAGAGTTTATTTTTGAGTAATATTTACCTCGTTTCTTTTCCCTTTTTTAATACTGTGTTCCTTCCGTTGCTTCAATTCATTTTCTCTTACAATTTTATTATATTTTCTATTGTTTACTGTCCCTTTCTCTTTAGCCCTTTTCCTATACCACAGTCCTTCCTAAAGAGAAAATGAGGGTGAGAGAAGTTGGAGATCAGGGCAGACTTTTGAGCCATTAAATTTGAGTCTTTAATTTAGTACAGACAATTTTGCCTATTTCTAGTAGCCGTGCCCTTTTTTTATACTGCTTATAGTTCTGATACTATTTCTGAATTGGGACCATAAAAATGTAAAATTTTATATTTAAAACTACAATAGAAAGACAAAAAAAATAGATGTAAATCAATGTTTCAAGGTAAGTATAAGTTGCCAGCCTCACTCAGGCTGCCTGTTCCTTTCTGCAGCAATAGAATGTAACAGTCTTTCATGGTCAGTATTAGTGTAGAAACTTATCAACAGTCTTTTTTTTTTCCTTTGGAGGCTTTGGGGTGGTTTTTTTTACTATGCCCCGAAATGGCAATGAAAAACGTTGAATTTAGAGAAATTAGTCGGATTTTACTATTGAGAAAGTAAATTAACCCATACCTGATTTACTAAAGAATAAATAACGTGTTAGCAGAGTTTTAGATCTTATTTTCCCTGTCTGATATTGCACACCTTGACTGTAACTTGCTAATTTTTTTGTATCTGAAAGAGAGAAACATGCTCTAATAAAAAAAAAAATCTTTCTTGCCTATGCATTAACATCTGTGATGGCTTATTTGAGTATCAAAGAATTCTGTTTATAGTTCTTTGAATTATAATCAAATTGTTTCAGTACCTGTTTTAAAGTAGCTGAAAATTATTATGTAAAATTCACGCATGGTGTCTTTTTAATAAACAACAACAAAAATTATTCAAATAAATAAAGCAATTGGCTCAGAACACTTGAATTTCCTTTTAAAAAAGTTAAGTTAGTCTTAACTCACAGATTTTGAAGACACTATAATAAAGAATTATTGGAGGAAATATTGCTTTTACTGTTTTCAGTTAATGCTTAATGTTGTTGCAAATTATAAAATTTAATTAGCTATATAAATGCCAGAGGAACAAATAATGTGCTATTGTCTTGATATCTTTCCAGAAATTAGTCTTTTAAAACAAATTTGCCATATTAATCATCTAAAAATATTTTTGATCACTGAATTAATAGTTTGCAGCCTGTTTTCAGGTATTCATTGCCATAGGTGATTGCCTCTTAATTACTACATGGGCGCTTTCTATTCACTCTTATTAATTCATGTTTTCTGGCACAGTCCCAAAAGGCAGCCTTGCCCTATATCTTCTAATTACTTCTATAATTGAATTTGCCCACTTTTTCTAACCTATTTTTTAAACTGACTGTGTTTGTTCATGGTTTATTGTGTCTTTTTTGTGTCAGTTCTCTGCAAGCAGAATGTACATTGATTCTTTCCTCGTTTCTCATTAATTTTCAAGAGCTTTGCTGCATGTCTGTTTTTTCAGCCTGTCAGACCTATTGCTAGACCAAAAAAAGATTCTTATTATTAAAGGTTAGGTAAAATAGACTGAAGTTAATTAATTCATTAGTAACTCTGAGCCAATTACTGAAGCCTTCTCTTATTTATATACTTGTTAACAAGACAGAGATGAGAAAGGCCTATTATAGACACATGTCCTTCAGAAGTTGGGCAAACCCTCTGGAGCATATGCATTTAGTTCCACCAAAGAAAAAGAATTGATTCCAAATTGAGGACTTGTAGATCTAACTGGCAAAGTCCTCATAAGCTGATGGACCTTCTTGTGCCCATCCAAATGTTGTTTTGGATTCTACCTTTTGATCACAAGGAATAAATTTTAGCGATCTGCTTTACAAAGTGCACGCGTAATGTTTCAATATAAATATATTGACTTGCCAACTTCCCCAGAATTGATTCTTGGGATGTTTAGGAACAGTTAAAAATAGTCAAAAATAGAACAAAAAGAATGGTCAGAAATAGAACAAAAAGAAATTACCCATGCATATCTATGCAATTAAGAGGGGAGTTGCTGATTTTGACTTCAGATGATTTCCCTGTATTGATAAATGTAATGAGATACGTAGTTGGGAAAAAACCCATTAATTTTTGGTAAATGCTCTGCATGTTATGAACTGTACATGAGAGCATGAGCTACAGACCTATAAACAAAATAGGGAAGGTACCCAGTGGATCATTGATCAGTGTCAGATGTTTACATTAATGACATCAATGCATATTTAAGCATAATACTCAAAACCAGACATTATATTTCTTGAGGCTGAAGCATGACAAAAAACCATTCTCTCTCACTGAATTCAGTGCTGACACAAATGTGTTTTTTTTATAAGAGTGACTCATACTTTATTGTGGGGGAGAAAACCTTTGGGGTTTTGTTTTCTCATAATTCAACAACTTGGTAAGAGATCATTAGAATTAGCAATCAATTCTTTGTCAAGTGTCTTGCAAACCTGGTGTGGTATCTAGATTTGGAGGGAAATGATGCTAGGATTGTGTGAGCTTCTTAAGCAAACAGACAAAGCATGGATTTAGAAGCATCTTTCACCTGGTTTATAAAATATAAATCCAAATAAATTGAAACAGAAAGAAAGAGCTGGTGGAATCACTGGGGAGCAGAAAGCTTGGCCTAGACCAGTCATTTATGTTTTTAAGGAAAATTGGTCTGTAGCTCTAGGTTTAAAATCCTAAAGAAGGGTAGTTACTAAATTCTCTGGAATTCCTACTCCCATGCCAGGAGCATCCATAGATTAAAATCTTCAATTACCACCATAGGAATTATTCTCTAATCCATAGTCATTTCTAACTTGAGAGATAATAGGAAGAAGAGAAATGAAAGAATACAGCACCAAAAAGCAAATGATCCCCAGCTGAGCCTGGCCACTGGGAGAAGGTCTGGGTACCATCACCGTGCTGTGCCAAAATATCTTCTTGCCTCTGCATCCTCCTGGAACACACACAGAGCTTCCTCACTCCTCCTTGCATGCCATGCAGCTCACTGCAGAATTGGGGTATTTATTATTCAATCTCCTCATTCACTACCTTCCCAAAATTAGTTAGGAAATAACTGGCTGATTGAAACTGCTGATATCTTGACCAGATCATTATTATTTCTGGTAGGAAATAAGTAATTAATTAGGCAAGTGCTTGGGCTGCTCTGTAGTTAAAATAGCTTTGAGATTTGCACTTAAAACAGGCATTTGCTGCTTGATTTTGTGTGAATTATATGATGTGGGCTTGCCAAATTTATGTAGTTCATTTTTGGGATGGAAAGCTACTGTTTTTGAGAACTTTTAAAGAATATATTTTGATTTATTTTAGTTATTGGCAGTTACCTTTAAGATTGTGTGTGAATCAGAGACTTCAGATACATGGATCTGTCCAGTAGAAGCAATGTAAACAGGTTTTTGATAATTTAATAAAAGTAGAGTGGTACATTTAGACAGTTTAGAAGTGTACTGAAATTAAAGTGTTTTCCTTGTCACTTCATTTTATAACTAATGAACTTATCAGAATGAGTTTTATTATATGTAATAGTATTGAAATAATTTTGCCACTATAAAGTGCATGCCATGATGGATCAGTCACTCAGCTACCCCCCATGATAACAATATTTTCAGTTTTGGCAGACCTGAAAGCTTCTGTCACCTCTGTTTGGACAGACCCTCTAATAGTCAGGAAGGTTTTAAGGAAATGAGAGATGTGCTTCAGTGTCATCCCTTGTGTTATCAGAGCTGGGGTAACTTGGACATGCTGAATTTCAGGCTGTTCATCACAGTAAGTTACAGGCCCTGTGATAGTGTGGATTGACAGTGACAACACCATCAAACCAAAATAACAGAGATTGTGGTGGTTACTCCACAGGACAGTAACCTTTTTCATTCTTCACAAGGCAATGCAACATAAGTCTAAAATGATAAGAGCAACAGTAAAAAAAAAAAAAAAAAAAAAAAAAAAAAAAAAAAAAAAAAAAAAAATTTTTTTTTTATCAGGTTTTCTGTCTGAAAACTTCCTCATTTATCACTTTTGCAGTTCTTGCATGTTTTATAAATTTATTTCCATCCTTTACTTCTGTACGTGTTATGCTGCATTTGACTCTACTCCTGTCATATACACTAAATTGAAAAAGTCACTGTTAGCTATTTCCTTTCACAGTTATTCTTGCTCTTCTTTCCTCTGAGTACCCTCTAGCAAGTCTTGAAAATATTCCTCTGCCTGCCTTCCTTATCTCACTTCATGTGAATGCATTTCAGCTTCTGCACTAGCCACTGTAGTGCTTTTTAGTTAATTCTATGTCCTTTCAGTAACTTCAAGCAGCCATCAAGGAACTTGTAAAGAGTGTATTGACTTGTAGGAACATGCTTGTTTCTTCTGGCTCTTCCTTTAATTCATTCTTGGTTCGACACTTTAGGACAGGCTGTGACCACAGGGAATGAATGGTCTCAGCTGGAGCTGTAAATCATAACCATCATTACACACAGGGAAGCTGAGGTTCCATGGCTTGCCATATGTGACAAGGGAGGAGTGTGGCAGAGAGAGCAGCACAGCACCTATTGACTGCTGTATAATCCTGGGCCTTTACTGTTGGACCTTTCAGCCATTTCTAGTGCACATTTAGTGTGGAGATATTAAAACATATGCATATTGTTGTAGTGAGTAAAATCTTGTAGCTGTCAGTGGACTTTAAAAACCTTTTCTAGAGGAAACACTTTAAAGTCTTTTCTGTTGCTTTTCATTAAATTAGAACTTAAATAACATTGTTTAGTATCTCAGATATTAGAACTTTTCCTGTATATCAGAGGCTTACCTGAAAATTAGTCACTTGTTTGAGTAAAAGACTGAATGTCAACAACATTGATCAACCACATTCCTGCTAAAAATCATTAGATCTCCCCTCCTCCAGCTCTTGAAGCACAGCTTTAGAGAAATTTATTTCCTAGTTGTTCCCATAAGCATTTCCCAACTGTTCTCACATAAGAAGCAAGTTCAAGCATCGAGTCTTGCAAAACAGGGAGCAGTTTCTGTATTAGATGTGTTCCATAAGCTGTCCCTTGGCTGATACTTCATTATCTTCCTAAGTAAGCCTCAAATATTTTAAGAAATATGTTTCCTCTTACTTTGATCCAGAAGAGGAGAAAGGCTAAGGAACACTTTTCTTTTACTTCCAGTCTTAATGCTAGTTCCCAAAACACAATTTTAAACAAGAAAAGAAGCTACATGAAATCTACTGATCTTTTAAATCAGATCTTCCTGGTTAATTTGTAGGAACAGGTAAGATATAAATTAATAATAAAGACAGAAATATGTATTTGCAAGTAGAAATTAATCTTATCCTGAACACAAAGTTTTAGTCAGAAGCATCAGCCCAGCACTGATCATGTGCACTTCAGGGGGACAGGATCACTCCTTGTGCTTGTGGCATCTGTTTCAGGACACCTGGAGAAGGAGTTGTGCTCCTTATGGGTATCCAAACTGCTAACACAAAACAAAAATGAGTGGTTATTGTCTGCATGTTGGCATTATGTATTTTACATCTACAATAAGTGCCACCGCTCAAATGCCAAACCTGTGCTTAACATTGTGCCAAAAGGCCTCCTGGCTGATAAACCTTGACAGTACATTGTTCTCTTGTCAAGGGGCATTATCCCAGCAATTCAGCAAAAATTTTTCTTCATTTGGACAGTGCATCTTTCAGACATTCCCTTCTTCTATTGATTTGTTTTCTCCTGTCCCTTTCTCCTTCTTTTGTTTTCTTATCATAGCTTCAGGTTATTAAGTGCAAAGTATTGATGGGAATGGGTGGTTTTGGTCGATGGAGAGCTAATGCATCCCTAATCCCACCATTGTTATAGAGTTATGCTTTACTCTGGTTCCTGATGGGGGAAAAGGTGCAAAGCTCTTGATCCTAGTTTTATTTGTCACAAACCCATCCATCAATCAAGCACAAGCACGTCTGAATGCTGAATGACATGTGGGTCTCAGCTGAAAAAATTCGATAACACTGTATTGTCAGGTTGCTCACTCCTTTTTTTTTCGATAAGAAATACATTTGACTGAAATAGATAAGCATACAACTACTAAAGACTTGAAGAGAGAGAGTGACATACATGACACCAAAGGTTTTCGATCTTTGGTATTAATGATACTTATGAGTAAATAAAATGGAAAAAAAGCTCTAGACATGCAACATGCTTAAATCCTGGGGGGTTTTTTATTAAGTTGGGGTTTCAAGTTTTTAATCTGGACATATATTGTAGCCTGCCACCTAGCTCCAGATGCTGATAGAATCTATGACTGAATTTCTATTTTTTAAAAATTTTATTGGTTAATATAGCAGACATTCATGAATAGAATATTATTTTAATATACACTGAGAACCTATGGATTTATTATTTCTGAATAAGGAAGAAGACACATACATATATATGTGTATGTGTAAGTATTATCCTTTCATGATTTGACAACATTTTAAATTACATATTCTAGTACATATACATAGATATTTTATACTATGCAAATAATTATGCACGTCATTTTTAAAATGTTCCTTTAAAATGTATTTGTATTCTCACATATGATTTTGGAATCTCTTTATACCAGCTATTGTGTGAAGTACACTAATACATCGCTGAAAGCTTATCCCCTTATTTATATACAATTTTCTATTCATACTTGCTTAAATAATTGCATTTAGAAACTGTTAAAATGTTGCAATTTTCCATTTGCACACTGCAACTCTGAGAAAAGTAATCAACAGATCAGAACAATTTAGAAAATGCATTTTATTTTCTTGCCATAGAAGTAGACACTTTAGAATGGAGAACACATTAAATGACCTAAAAAATCCATCAACAAAGTAACAAAAAGACAACCCAAATCAGAGGCTCTAAGACAAACATGATGTAGCCTCAAGTACTGGCACACTCTATGAGTAAGCCATTTTTTCTTCGCTCTGTGACTAGGGGCTACAAAACTGCAAAAATCAATGTGGGAGTGCTTTATGTTTGTTGGGTAAATTACATGTGCTTGGCTGCTCTATTGTATCTGGCCCATATTCTACACCGGATACTTTTAGATGGAACTGTCACATAATACATATACTCAATATTGATTTTTGTAGATTTAACAGAGCTTGAACTGAACCCCATGGTAAACAAGGAAAAACTTAAGAAGTGCAGCTCCTCAAAATTGGGATGAACACGTAAATATAGAAATACTATTGAATGTCTGTGTCTGGGAATCTCCTGGCCCGGTTTTAGTTTGGTATGGCCAAAGTCAGTACTGAGTAGTTGAATGCTGCTGGCATTAAATATTTGTTGGTTTATCTTCAAATTATTTCTTTTTATGTATTTTTTTGATGTTTGTACCAAGACCAAGTGAACGTGGAAAGTTATAAAAATTTTAAATTATAGTCTTTTATCTGAATACCAGATGATGCCGGATGAAATCCACAACACCTCTGCTAGCACCAAAGAGCACTTTAAGGTCTCTGTACGTCTCACAAAGAAATTATTTTAGATTAAATTCTGTGCATGCAGTGAAGTCCATGACTCTCAGACACAGGACACCTAAGTCTACATTTAGACGAGGGAATAGGTAGTTTCATTTCAATTTGCATATAACTTCAAATTAAAACAAAAAAAAAAAGACACTAATTCAAATGTCTAAATATAAACCTTGGAAAATTTGTCTGCCTTTGAAAAATCTCCATGTTAGTTATCAAATAGGAGGTAATCAAGTGAGAATAGGTTGCTAGATTTAGGTCCCAGGCCGGTGTGACAGGACTGGTAACATTCCCTAATAAGACCAAAGAAAGCTAATATTTTCTCAGGGGAAAGAGGGGAAAGAAAAGACATTTATAACTTTCAAAAGTAAATTAAGACTGCAAACATTAGTTTATTTCCGTTATATTTGTGAACACTGTATTACTAATGATGATATCTGTTTAAAGTAATCCCATTTTTAAATACCAGTCTCCAGAGTAATTTGTAATCAAACAATAGTTGCTGTAGCCCATAAAGAAACATAGTTTAATTGCTTGAAAAATGGATGTTTCTGGTTTCACATCCACCCACCAGCAGTGTCACTGAAGCCCTGCCTACACCCCCAAAGTCACAGCCCAGCCTGTGTTCACCAGCACTGCTGGTGACTCGGTTACACCCACAGAATGTGGGTCCTGTGGTGAAGGACATTTGGCCACTGCTGCCACGAGGAATGCTGAAATCCTGCTTCAAGGAAGGAGAGAAAACAGGCCTTGGATTTCCAGGGAATGCTTTACATTTTCAGCACTGCTCCATGTTCCTCAGCTCTCCCCTGGCCTCCTGGGGCGTGATCCTCATGGGGCAGCAGCTGCAGGGGCTGAGACACTGGAGCTGCTCTGCTTGGTTTGGGCTCAGGGTGGGCAGTGGGTGGTCCCTGGCTCCCTGCACCCTGACAGTGCAGTGGGTGGTACCTGCACCCTGACAGAAGCCGGTGGGAGCCATCTGCACCTCAGAACCCTACCTTCAAACTTTTTACATCTCTTGATAGTTTTTCTGTATTTAAAAAATTGTAGGACATGTTTTCAGCTGGTATTAATTGACATAATTCCAGTAATGTTCTTGCTAGGACAGCAGTTTCCACTAATGAATATCCAGCATTGTATCTCTGCCAGCAGTCAGATGTGGTAATCAGAGCAGCCAGCCTGAGAGTAAAGCAGAGCCTTGTCAGGGGGCCTCCACTTTAAAACTTTGTCTCTTGCTCTGTCAGTGCTTGATTTTATTATTCTAAGGGCATTTTGATAACCCCTCTGTGTTTAGGTCTTCATGGTGTGAAGGTCTGACTAAATAATGAGGATACTTTCTCTTTTATCTTTAGAGGGAGGATTTACTTATTACTGCCAATAATATGGGTCAGACTTTCAAAGGTGTTTTAACTTCACCTCCATGTTTGTACTGCATAAACACTTGCAATTGCTTTTGTATCCAGTCATTTCTACAGATGAGCATTTACCATTATTTTGCTATGCAAGTGATGCTTGTGTGTGTATTCTTAGGTCTCATTTCTATAGATAAACATACACAGGCACAAGTGGGTGTCATGCTTTTATGTGACATTTTACTGTGCTAAGTATTAAGTGGACAGGACACGAACACCTTTTTCATTCTCAGGATATATGATGGGCTTGTTTTGTACACTGAGGAGAAAAAAGAAAAGATTGTGAATTCAACCTGTTCCTTTTGCCATTCATTTTGTGCTCTGTCTTATGTGACAAGAGGCCATGAAGGATCTATGACCATGTGTGATAGTCCAAATAAATGAAAAGCCTCTCTATATTCTAACAGTATCTGCTATACTACCTCATGGAACTGATCTCTCCATTTCATGAAACACAAATTAGTCATATAAAAAGGGACTTTAACTTTCATAAAACCTCTGTGGCTCTGTTCCTTAGACAATAAAAAGAGGCTTACAGGAACAGTGGTTACTTACCTCCTTTTGAAAGAAAAATTAATCTGAACAGGGTTTCATCAATGGGAAGGGCACTTTATGTTTCGGAGTTCAATCCTACTTATGTAGTTTTAGCCATTTAACACTGTGGCTTCTGACTGCTGTCTGTCTGGGAACTGGATGCCAGGGAAGCAAATGCTCAGGCACACCTTGGTAGCAGCTGTGCTGTATTTTCAGTTTACTCTTAGGTGCCACAATAGAGTCCCTGGTGTTATGCTTAGATGCAAATCAGCTCCTGAAGTGAATGGCAGTAACATTGTTGACATCCAGTATATATTAGAAGTCAGCACAAGTATCATGTTGGTCTGTCTAGTGGACGTCCAGGACCACTCAAGAGGTTAAGGACATTGTTCATCAACTGGGAATGCAACTTGAGAAATGTAAAGCCAACAGAATTAGAAAGAAAGGGCAAAACACCATATGATTTGTCTGTTTAAGTGCCATATGGCATCTCTTTAAAATGTATAGTACTGGGGAAGAAAAGAGATTAGTGCAAAATGTAAGAGCTGCTTCATAGGGCCCTAAGGACCAGCAGTTCAAAATGCTGGAGTATCCAGACAGCCTCTCCTGCATCTTAAAGAATAAATGATGTCAAGCTACAGAAAATGATGGATGCAGTGCTTCTTGTTAGCCTGACACACGTCCCAGGGGGGAACGATCAGCAGGGTGCTGTGGCAGGATTGCTCTGTGTGTGTGTAGCTGTGCAGCCACAGCTGCTGCACAACTGCACAGCTCTGCTGGGTGAGCAGGTGTCGGTCCCCCGCTGCAGTCCACAGCCCAGGTGACAAGCTGCAGGATCCCCCCAGCGGCTTGTTACAAGGAAGGGTTACAGAGATCAATCACTGTTCTCTAAGCTGCATAAAGCCGAGTTCTAGCTTTCAGAGGTATGTGTTGTTGCTTCACATCTTCGTTCTAGTTCAGTGAGAATTTATTTGTAATGAGAGTAATTGCTGCTCTGCTCCTTCTTGTGCCATCACTGCTCTCTGGGCAGATAAAATTCACCTGCAATTGGGTTCTACTCCCTTCATCTCACATGCAGGGACACAGGACGCAGTCCTTGCTCTGGGTCTCTCAAGGGTAGCAGGATTTCTCCTGAATAATCCCATGTCTGACACCTCCCTTGTGAGCTAGGATAGCATGGCTAAAACACTTTCTGACTGTTCTGAGACAAGTTCCTCAAATTCCATTTCATCTTTATATCCTAATTTGAGAATATCTTAGTAGAGCCAGGAAACAAAAGTTTGGTATTTTGCAAAATTATACAGATTGGTTTTATTCTTGATATTTATTCTTCAAGCCACTGCCAGTCAGCATTTCTTCAACTGAGTGGTCCCAAGTCTGGTTTGAGCAAAATAAATAAGTGAATTATATTTTCATATGTATATACTCAAATATATATTTTATACATTGGTTTCATCTGAAGCAACTGAATTGATATCCATATGAATACAAAGAAACAAAAAACAGGTCCTGATAATAACAATGCAATAACTGTGAGAAAAGAACTCTAGGAGAAGACTCTTGCTTAATTTCCACACCTCAGTTAAATTACTTTTTAAAAACAGGAGGAGAATCATTGACTAGTCTGGGTTTTTCAAACATCTCTGAAGTGTTACATTATGAATTTTCTTGCAGTACTAAAAAGTTATTTCTTCACTTATCACATGCAAAATTGTAGAGCTCAATTTATTAAATATGAAAATATATTTATATATTTTAAAGCTTCAAATAAAAAATGAAATGCCAATGAAAAATTATTAGTTATTCTTAGCTTGTTTTGGATTTGATCCTGTGCCATTTATTTTTGCTAATTTGAAAATGTTCCTGCAAAACAAAACTCAGAAGGGGATCTTCAAATGGGTCCCTACAGCTGTAAAACTTCTGATATGAGATAAAAACTCATGGAGTGTTGTAAAGCATTAACAGAAGAGATGAAATTGTTCCATCAACCTGAAGCCTCTGAAAGCTATTCATTTTCCACTCTTTATTCTCATATAACTCCTGGTAATGTCAATGAGAGCAACTTGCACTCTCAAAGCAAAAATCCACCCAAAGGCAACAACTCATAATGAAAGGGAGGAAAAGGAAAAAAAAAAAAAAGAACAGGAACAAAACTTTTCCATCTTGAATTACAAAACCCTCAACTTCCCCACATATGTTTGATTCAAACAATATTTTGTTGGCTGTAAATTGTTTGCAATTGGAATGTTATATTTTTGGAGGAAATAATCGAGAAAAGCATTCCACCAAACTCATGATAATTTGATTGCACAGTCCATATTTGGAGCATATTAGCCCATTCACTGCTGTGTACAAATATATAAACTGCCATCTCCCAAGCAGTGAGAAGAAAAGCAACAGAGGAGGTTCAGATGGGGGAGAAGGGAAGGAGTTGCCAATAAAGGCCCAAGGCTTGCCAAAATCCTGTAAGTGAAGGAAACGAAACAAAATGCAGAGAATAGACAAGGAGAATAAGTGGCTAATTACTGTACATCCCACTCAACTAAAAATGAAACACAGGCACAAGACATCAGAGAGGCACATATTGCATAGGCACATCCTGACAGCAGTGACAAAACAGTGTAATCACAAACAGAAAACTAGGAGCCTTTCCCTCTTTGTTGGCACTGTTGGTTGAATGTATTCTAGCAGAGAGGCTGTTATTCTCCTGTCACTGCCAGTCCTTTTTCTTCCCCATGTGGAAAGAAATGGCTCAGGGAAAGCGTGACTCCAGATCCTGCAGGTTCCTTGTGCCTGCAGAGTCCCATTTATTTCCCGTGTGGGGCAGTGCTTCCCTGGCTCTGCTCTGCTCAGGGGACAAGTGTGCTGTGTGCTCACACTGGGACACGTGTAGGTTAAGTCTTGATACAAATTACCTGATAGAAATGTGGGGCTGCTGAGATATCCCTGGTTTTTGTCACGATTTGCTGTGTCACTGTGAGCAGGTGGCACCCCTTGGTGCTGGAGTTCATCGTGATTTTAAGATACAGCCACTGGGGGCTTTGTTAATTGTTTGAGAACCCTGTATAAAAGGCACAATACTTGGTCAAAGGCTTGTGATTTTTCCAGAATTTACCTAATGGTTACCACACATTCCTGTAATTCACCAGACTGATTTATTGCTTCGTGTTGCAGTGAATATTAACTGGTTTAGTAACTGGACACTTTATTATTTTAATCTAATTAAACCAGATATGGGCAAATGAAAGTATTCTTAAAGATACGACTGTAACTCAAAGCTGGGGAATCTGCAGGTAATTACTGAAACCCTTTTGTATCTGCTCATCTCCCTCCTCTGGCTTGTACCTAGAGATGTGCACAAATCTCTGTCTATGGGTCTTTTTTCTCACCTTTGGCTTATGGTCACAAAAATTGGCCATATAAAGCAAAAAAATTCCAAGCAGAGTAGATCTGATGAAGAAAAGAAGGAAAGGAACTGCATTTTATTTCTCAACAAATTCATGAGGGATGCATGTTGCCAACTGAAACAGAAAGGAGACACAGCTGGAGGCAATTAACCAGCTAGTTAGATATGTACTGGCTGGGAAGATTTGCAAAACTCTCTGCAAATTGCTGCAGTCCCTGTCTGCTCCAAGTGGCCCAGCTCCTTGGCTGGCTGGAGATATGCAAGGAGCAGCCTCACACAGACTGATCCAGCAGCAGGGAGCTGGTGCAAGCACAGCAACTGCATCAAGCTGATGATGGTGCTTCCTTAGGGACCTATTGTCTTCTTTTAAAGTGCCTGGAGGGTGATGTGAGTGAAGCAGGAATGACTTGCCTTAGCAAGTGAATGTTTTAGCTGTTGTCCTTTTTACAAAACACTGGTTAGAAAGTGAATAAAGACAGGTCTCTCCTTACTTGGCCTCTTTCACTGGGTGAAGCCAATGCCTTCTCAGTTCTCTTTGCATTGGGTGAAAACCAGTCCTGTGCTTCTGAGGCTCACTCAGTTCCAAGGAGAGCCTTATGCTGTGCTCAAGCAACAGCCCTTGTCTCCATCAGGGGTCTGTCTGCAAGCTTCATTGCATTGGAGTGTGGTTTTCAGGAGCAAATGCAGCTTGATGGCCCTCAGTTGAAGAGCTTCCACTGGAGAGCAGTTTTGTTGAGGTGCCCAGTTCCCACCTGGAGCACAGTGATGGTTTTACATTATTGGGCAACGACAGTCCTAAAGCTCAGTAGCAGCGTTGGGAAGCTGGACAGGTAACATCATCCTTTTAGCTGTGAGCCCCCAAGCACAACCACCATTTCACCTGCAGTTTTTATGGCTCATAGTTTATGTATATTGCTTATTTATTTCATTGCTGGACTGTGCATGTGTCTACATGAGATGAGGTGTTCTTCAGAATATTTTGGGGTGTTATATTGAAAAATTACACCACATTATTTCTGCTTAAGGACTCTGGGACTTACACTTAAGGAAGCTGTGCTCTGCAGCTAAAAGTGACTGCAAAATGTAATTAATGTTATATAGGGCATTTTCCAGCACTGATTTGCACTCAGTATTCTGTAGTGCTTTGAGGCTGAGGAACCTGTTACGGTGCTGAATTTTGTCTGGATTTAGGATGGAGGTGCCATCCCTTGTGGAGAAGGGTGTGTGTTATTGCAGTAGCATTGCTGTTAGGCTGCACTGGGTGAATAATCTGCAGTTTGGGGTTATTTAGGGGGAAAATGCTTGTGAAAAAGCTCTCTATCATCTTTATCTGGGTACAGCTGAGTATGCCTTGATCACTTCCCAGTTGTGTTGCAATGCAGCGTGTGCAGGCATGAGTGTGCAGAAAACTGATTGGAGTGCTCCCTCAGGGGTATTGGTTACTGACAACCTTAGGCCTGTTCACCAAATGCAGGCTATCCCTGTAAATTGAGTGAAAATTCTTAGTCCTCATGTCCATGTTTCCTAATTATCCGAGAACAGAATAGCTGAGAAGAAAATATCTTGAAAATCTAGGAAAACATTAAGTATTATTAATCTCAGAACTCATAGAAAGTACCATGAGAAGAGAAAAGCTATGCCATACAGAATGGATTCTTCCCAAGGATTAGTCTGTATTATGTGAAAATTTCCAAGGATCTCACTTAATAGTACCCACCTTTTCAATTTAAAGGATAATTTTTTTAACAGTGAGGATATAAATCAGTAAAAGTGGAAAAAGTTTGGAAAATGTTGAATGTAAAAAAGTTTCTTCAAAATCATTAGAAAATCACATTTATAGGTAGTTATGCTCAAAACATACATTGTGATTGGATCAAAGATCAAAAATAAATATGGGACTTAACAGTACAGCTGTATTCTAATATCATTAAATTCCTACTTGTGTCTCCAAACTGAGGAAAACAAGCCTTTTTAATGAAACAATGTTTTAATTTGGGAGATTTATGAAAAAAAAAATAGAAGTATTTTTCAAATTTCACATATTTTGTAGGAATAATTTTTCATTTTGATACAATTTCAAACAACAGTGCTGGTCATAAAAATGAGATGTTAGCAATACTGAAATCCCTTTTAAAAACCCGAAACAGTGGCATTGAGTTTTGTTTTTACAAATTTGAATACAGAGCTCTGGGAAAAGGGAGCCTAGAAAAAGTAATGCAACACCAAACCTGATCCCTTGGCTGGATGGAGCTTTGGTTGGCTTTTGGCTTGACATGGGGTTGAGAAGAAAGGGCAGGGACTGTAAAGCTGCCCTTCAGTTCTGCCAGGCTGCAAGACTCCAAACTTCCCTGGCAGCCAGCAGCCACTGGAGGACAGTGTCTTAGCCAACACTTCTCATTTTTAATTTCTGCTGCCTGGTGCTGGGAAAGGGACAAATGAGCTTTCACTTTGCTGCCAGCACAGCCCTGCTGTCCTTGTGCAGGAAGGGAATCTTCACAGGCCAGCTCCTCCAGCTTCCTGTGCTTTATACCACTACAGCAGCGACTGAATCACCCCTGGGTATGCACAACTTTCATCAAGTGAACAGTAGCTAATGAAAGCAATCTAATTAATTGTTAAACATAGCAAGAAAGCACCTTTATACTTCCTTTCTCTTGCAGGCTCCTTATATTTTGCCAGTGAAAAAAAAAAAAAATCAGGGCGTTTAGCCAGGTACTCAGGGAAGCTCTGATGCAGAGGAGGTGCTGCTGCAGTGCTGGGGGCAGGTGACACACCCTGCTGCTCTGTGG
The DNA here is from genome assembly GCF_017590135.1 of Pyrgilauda ruficollis. Lineage (NCBI taxonomy): Eukaryota > Metazoa > Chordata > Aves > Passeriformes > Passeridae > Pyrgilauda > Pyrgilauda ruficollis. Next base: position 7,256,753 of record NW_024520318.1, read on the forward strand.
ACTCACTGGCTGAACAAAAACAAGATTTATTGGGAAAAGTGACTAGCTAAGTGGGACAGGGATACAGACAAAGGAAAGACAGTTTATTCTGAATAAAAGTTATTTTGCAGGAATTTATTTACTTTACCTGATGCAAACTAAATTTGAGCTCACCCTTTTTCTTAATTTGGCTTATATTGTCCGAATGCCTCAAGGTAAATGCAGCTAACTTTTTATTCAAAATTTGTAAAAATAAGTGTCCTGGTATTGTTTTCAACTGACAGATCATCTTGGTTTAGAATCATTTATGTTCCAGCAGATGCTGACAGGAGGAACAGCAACTCACGAGATGAAACATGAGAGTGAGAAGAAAAGACAGAGTACTTTCTGAGGAAAGATTGAGAAACTGTTGCTAAATCAGTCAGTGCCTTTGTCATTCCAACAAGTAAAAGTGGTTTTTTGTGTTATTTGAGTATCAGATATCTGTCCCAATCTTTATAAAATACTCACTTGCTGACAAATTATAAATCCTGCAACATCTTCTCATCTGAAAAATCAAATGATTAAATGAATACCAGCCACAATTAGAAGTGAAATGCAAACCAGACACTCTGTTACCCAGAAATGAAAATAATTCTCCCACACTGTTCCCAAAAGTTTGAATAGATGATGAGCCAAAGATGGATAATACGACATACCCAAAGGCTTGGCAAGCTTGGATCATTTGGAACAAGGATCTGATAATTTACAGAGCACCTCCTGCAATACTCTGTGCCCTGAGCAAAGAGCTTTCTGTGACGTCCTCAGAGTTAAGAGTGTCAAGTCCACTGATGGGAACACTGAGTTCTCTGCTAAGTCCAGTGGAAACTACTCTGTCTAACAGCTGAAATAAAAGTTGCAATTCTTCTGTTTCAATTTTTGATAGGAAAAACCAGGAAGATATCTGGATGGTGTTGTTATCTGAAGCGTAATTGCAGACAGGCAGTTAGGATTCCATAGGGTATTTCTGTCACCTTGTTTATTGCAGGCAGACAAACCCTTCCTTTCCAATGGCATGTAAACCATTATTTATTATCATTTTAGGCTAGGAAGTAATTGCAGCCTGTGGAGATAATTCTGAAGTAAAATCCTCATATTGAACAAGAGAAAAATAAAAAATTACCAAAAAAAAGATAGGTAACTCAAAATCTTTTAAAAATAGCAAAAGCAGAGGCCAGGACAGGTGAGCAGTTTCCATTTACTCGTAAAGGGCTGAAGACAATCTGTGGAGGAAGAGTCACATCATAACCCTCCTGCCAGGCTGGGACCAGGTTTGCCATGCTCTTTCCAACCAGCAAACTGCAGAGAACCACTCACAGACCCTTTTTTCCATCCCAGTGGATTTCCATGCAAATTTCCACTTGTTGGCATGGCAGACATAAAGCCACGACACCATAGTGACACTGTGACTCCTGAAGCCTGGGGAGCATTCATGTGAATTCATGCTAAGAATGTGTTGCTGATTTGGGTGAAAAGTTACCAACCACTCCTTGTCCCTGTTACTTGTCCCTTCTTTTCCTTCCCTATAATCATTTATGGCAGCTGGACACTTGCTGGCAGAGCTGCATGTGTTCTGTCAGCAAACAATGAATGTGATTAAACAAAAATGTGATTAAAACAAACAATTAAAGAAAAAATTAATAAAAAAGTAAAAAAGCAATAAAAATTGCTTATGAACATTTCCAAGATAAACTAGATCATTTTAATGGAACCTGTTCACAGACTCAGTATATGTGCAGGTTTGTTGGAATGGGAACTTCCAATGGGAAGTAGCTGAGAAAAGATAGTGACATAGTGATAGTGATAGTCTCCTAAGCAGAATCAGCAAAAGCCAGAGCAAGGAATGAGGGCAGCAAAGAAAATTATTAGGCAGAGGATTAAAAACAAACTGAGAAGTGGTGTTTCCACATTGTCCATAATTCATCTGTGAAACTCATTGCTGTGGAATTTCGCTAATGCTTATATGATTAGGAAATTTTAAAAAAATAAAAATAAAATTAAAAAAAATAAAAATAAAAAAAAAGGTGGGGCAAATAAAGGAATGAAAAAAATTTCAAAATCCTATTAAAATATATCTTAGACTCAGAATGTTCCTGATCTTCAGGTGGCTGGACATGGAGTGAAAATGACAAGGAATTGCCACTTTCTTCTCACCCTGTCCTGCAGCCCTACTGTACATTTGCATTGACCTTTGCTGTTGAAGGGGGATGCAGGACTGGATGCAGCCATGGTGCCACCATTCTTCTGGTATCAGATTTCATGTAATCAGGTCTTGTGCTATTTTAATCTGCAATCACACAAAATAAAGCTATGAAAGTCCATGGAAGGTACTGGAAAAGTCTGGTTACCGTCCTGAAACTGCTAAACTGGCTTATACACACTGGAAATAAATTGTTATTCACTCTCCCCAATAGAGCATCCCCATTTCTGAGCTATTTTAAAGCAGGAAGTGATAGTAGATTAGCTCCTATGAGAGTTTCTGTGATTTGGCCATTTAAGTGGCTTTTTCCAATCTATGTGTATGCATGTATCATTTTGTTTATAATTTGTGTCCTTAATTACATGGAATGCTTAAAAAAAAAAAATGCTCTTTCTTACTTTCCTTAAATAAAAGTTATGTGTTAGTTAATCTACAAAAAGTGTCCTGATTAAAAGAAATGTGAAACTTCTTCTTTCTTAGTAGGACTAAATTTAGTCATTCTGAAATGTAGAATAGCTGCTGCATCTATTAAATATTATAATCTTGGTTATCATCCACTGAAATACATCCTTTTCCAGAGTTCTAATGGAAATATAACAAGATACCGAAAAAAAGAGTGTAAGGAAAATTATGCTTGGTACTCTGAAAATTGAACATTTTAATGGCAATAGGATGAGGAGATGATGTGTATTGCAAAGGACTTTTCACTTGGATTATTTTTTTCCTATAATTGGAGCATCTTAAATGATATCATGATATTTAGTATGAGTAAAGCATGAGTAAATGTAGAAAAAGGACACAAAAAGACAAATTTCAAGCATTTGGCACTGGAGGAGCAGTACTAACAAAATGAATTGACTTGCTAAGGCTGCAGTCCAGCAGTTACCAATGTGCTGAAGTTCATAAGTGATTTTTTTTCTAGTGGATCTATTTATAAATATTAGGCTGGACGGGATCCTGGGATCTTATAATAACAGGACTAAATTAGTCTACAGGATTCTGGTTTTCTAGTTTAGCTTTTATCACTACCTGAGTAGTGCTGCCACGAGTATTTAAGGGAATATCAATTAAAAATTAGAATTAGCAGCACAGTTCCTTTTTGCTTCTCTGGATGCTGAGCAGTGTCCTGGACGTTGTCACTGTGCACCCAGCAGCAGTGAGGGCCAACAACAGCTCCACATTGTCCATGGGCATTACAAAGGAAGGATAAATCAAAGGTAGAGAAGTCGTGTCACTGTCATTTGATGATCAGCCAGCATTATTTCAATCTTATCCAGAGATCTTTGGTCATTTAACTCTGTTCTGTGTCCCTGTCCCCACAAGGTGGAACATTTAAAAGGATAAATCAGATACTTGAGAGATGTAGGCTCGTGTGGATGAATGTATTGAGGAGCCTAAGGCTCTTTGATTTCCCAGCGCCTTTGAGGGTCTGGATTGTAATGTTGACTGTCATCAGCTTATTGAAAATAGCAGAGAACATACCTCTTCACTAACTATTTTATTATCCCTAAATGCCTACTGCGGAGAAGAAAAGACAAGATAGATCCCCACAGGACTCGCCATGGAAACACTGATCCTGGGGGGAAAAAGCCACTCAAGATCAGTGCTGTCCACTCTATGCAAGTACAGAAACATTCTGTGCATTGTAGGAAAAAATGTTTGTAGGCGTAAGAATTGTAAGCACAAGTATCTGATCACCAGACACTGACAGGGTGGATGTAGCCATTAACTAATTAGCAACAGAATCTGCATAACCTGCAGTCCTCGAATATTTTTAATGAATAAATTGATGGTCATCCAAATAGTTGCAAATGAATTAATTAGAAGAACTGATAGGATTATAGAGATAACCAAATGAAACTAAACATTTTTAGTAATTAAAACATTTTACCCTTATGATTACTCATCTAATTCTACTATTGAGATTTTTTTTGTCCAGTTCAGTAGAAAAAAACATGACCTGTTACTATAAGATTTTTTTTCTGGTTTTTACTTTTTCTTTTATTGCTTAACTGTGCTGGAACATCCAATGGGGAAAAAAAAAAAAAGACAAATGAATACATTAGCTTGTTAGTGGTTATCTTCTTAGGCAGGACTTGTGAAAATTTAGAGCATTTAAAATGCTCCAGCTGGCTGCTACTGTCTATTTTGACTGCTACAAAATTCACTCATACACACAAAATATTTCTCTTGTCCTTTGGTAATTAATAAGTTAGAAGTGCCAAAAAGAAAAAAAAAAAAGAAAAAAAAAAAAAAAGAAAAAAAAAATCCTGTTGCTTTGGCACTATTATGACAGGAACTATGAGCCTCTAAAAAGTATGAAATACCTTATTCTATGTTTAGAGCTGATTGTGCTATTTGTTAGTTGTGGCCTTGAAGTATTTTGATTTAATCTTAGAAAACAGGACTGATCTGGATGAATTCCAGCTGAAGCTACAGGAATTGAAGAATTAAGCTACAGAACATAATGAAATGATTCAGTCCCATGCAAACTGATGAGCATCACTCTGTGTAATGGGATGTGTGTGTGGTTGTATCTGAAGCTGGTTGTATACCATTGATTACAAAAGTACCTTTTACACATAGTGTAAGATAATTACTTTGTATGAAAAGCAGACTATTTTAAAGCATTTATTTTAATAAATACATTTAGCACTAGTTTTCTGTATGTGGGTATATTGTTAGTGAGTAGTATTCAAGGCTAAAGCCCTCACCTTTGTGCTGATGCTGAAAACTATCAATTATAAAGCACCTAACAATGTTCTACCAATGAGCACTCTCTTTTAGTGGCACGTTCCTATTCCTCTCTTTAAAAGACAGATATTGCTGTGTGCAGGAGCACCAAGACTAGGGTACCATTGTTAAGGCTGATTAAGGGGAGGAGGAACTGTTCAAATTTTAGGGTTCTTTTCTTATCAGACATCTATTGAACTGAATAGCATTTTGTTTTATATCACACTTTTTATGGCCTAGGTATCTCAAAGCTCTTTACAAAACAGTCTGTTTCAATAATAAATATTACTAGAATAGTGAACGTGTAGGCATCTATTATGTGATCTGCAATAGCTCACATACTCTTTGACATTTGAACAGTGCATTTAGGGAGTAGGGTGATGGGAATATGTAAGATAGCTTTATTTGCAAGTGTTAAAATAAATGTTTGAGAATCTTAACACTGAAACCAAAAGTAGGAGGAAAATGTTTATCCTGCACCTTATAATTTGGTAAAACCTGCCTGGCATCCACCTGGATGCAGTGATACAGTTGGCAAGAAAAGCCAGAGCAATAATTGTTCAGGGGAGGGATGGAGCTCTTGAAAGAAATAGTCTCAGCCTACAAACATCTCACAAGTGGTTTAAGACCATAATGAAAACAATCCTCATCACTGAATTGGCTTTGTTACAGTGGTGGACCTCAGACCGCATGGAACAGATCCACAATTTCAGCTAATTTTGACTGTGCACAAGGAGAAAATAGGAGGAGGCATGTAATAAATGCTGAGGAGGCAGTAAGAGACAGAGAAGGGGGAAATAAGAATGCTAGACAGTAAGGGATGTGTGCATCTCCTTCCTAAGTTGCTGGATCAGCCACAAACCATACTGGCACAGAGTTGTCCTCTGTGTCCTCAGTACAATTACTGCACTGCTAGCAGAGACTGTAAAATTGTATGCATCTGCAGCTCAGCCTCCACAGTTCACAGTCCACCAGAGTGGGAATTAGGGGAAATGGTAGAATTAGTAAAATCCTATATTGTCCCCAGCTGGAGGGCTTGTGGTGAGCTGTGGTCTTTCCTGTGGGTATGATGTACAGCTGTGTGCTTCCTCTGACTGATTGTGCAGCCCAGATGCATTTTGTCTTTCTTTTCTCTAGATTTCTGGCTATCTGTGCCCTAGCTGTCCTTTCCTCTAGTCAAGGTCTCTCTCTCTTCTTTCTCAACCTCCATGTGCTCTCATCTCCCTTTCAGTTCTTCTCTTCCACCCCCCCCTTCAGCTTGGACAACACTGCACCTCTTTTCAAAGCCTTTATTTTTAGAAGAAAATAAAATACATGAAATCTGAATGACTTCAAAACCATATTCTGGTGCTTTCTCTTGCTTCTCAGTCCACTATTGTTGTTCAGGCAGTGTATAGAGCACTATATCAAGTAATTGGGTATTATATTTTGGACTCTAGTTCGGGCACTAAAAATAGCATATTGGTGACCACTTTGTTCCATGTGCCTCCTTTATAAAAGGAACTAACAGCACTTTTTCAGGTTTTCCATGTTGGAACATTAACTTGTAGCAGAGGCGCTATTCTTTTTGTGGTGAAAGCAAAATGAGTGTGAGCTGGGGATGATCATTGCTTCCATGAAATTTTGTGAAACTCATTGCCACGTGATTATCTTCTGTCATCAGGTTCATACTTGCAGGTCCAGGCTGACATGTTGCCACTGCTGTTGTTCAACAGTTACTTTGTTGTTCTTCCTTTTTTTTTTTTTTTTTTTTTATCCTGTGTTCTAAAAGACAGCGAAAGGCACTCACAAAATCACTTTCATTAAGACAACCACCAAGTCAGACACTGTTATCAAAGGCTGATGATCTTGGTGTTCAGCTAGAAACATCTCACAGGAGCCTGATTATCACAAATGATAAGAAACTGCCTTCTGCCAGTCGTGCTCTTACAAAGTGTATCACCTGAACCTCCAAAACTCAAACCAAAAGGAGCCCAAAGTACGTGGTCACTTTTTGCAGCCTTCTCTGTGCTGCCCACACTCATGTAGATGATCCTCAGGACTGGGCAGTGGTTTCTGTCTCTTGATGGGGTAGCAGAACATGGTCTTGAGAAGCTGGCTTGAAGGCCTCTTTTTTTGGAGCACCTCTTCCTGTGTACCCCTTCCTGCTCAGTTGTCAGGAGACCCTTGGCACGTGCCTCTATCTCTGGAAGTCCTGTGCGTTATTTCCCTGCTCACTTCAGCCTCGAGCTCCTGTGCACTGCTCCAAGGTGATCTCTTACTTTCTCACTGTTGAGAAGGAGGATGACCAGCTGACAGTAAAACTGCTTGGTGCTGATGAGCCCTTGGCTTTGTTACTGTGGTAAAACATACATCATTTGACAGCTGCTTGTGCATGGAAAGAAACATAGATGATTAACGGTTTCCTATCTTTTCTTGCTACTGATCTTCTTTGCTTATGACAGATGCGACTTAGATGTCTTTTTTTAAGAGACAGAGAGAGAAAAGGAGAATATTTAAACTTGTTCTCACCTAAGTCTTTTATGTTATCCTAAGGACCTTATTTGTAGCAGAGATTTTTGTCTGAATTTCAGCTCTCCTAAAATGATGAGATCTGTCATTCAGCTTTAAAAGGGAATGTGAATTCCTTCCTGGCTGGATGAATTTTTTTTTTTTTTTTTTTTTTTTTGCAAAAGGGTATAATGCTAATTTTACTTATTCAGAAATTAAAATAGCAAACAGTTTATATGAGGTGTTGATAATTACCTATATTACTGTAATGCTGTGACAGATGTTGGCAAAAAGAGCCAGAAAATGCCTACAGCTGTGCACTCCATGACATCCAGTTTATACTCAGACAGAAGGCTAACAGATGTTCTGAACTGTCACTTTGCCTAAATGTTTTTAAAGTCTAAGGACCTGCTTTATAATTCACTAGGGCCTCATTTGGTTTCACAGAGGTTCTCAGAATTCCCATCTGTGACAATTAATGTCGAAGACTTTTATAAATCAACCCCTGTCCTTATTAGCCCTCTGCAAATAGATATTGTGTATCTGTATATTCCCGAGGCTTCTAATTTTTGTGACCTAGTTATTAATTTCTGTTACTTGTGTATAGCATAACTCTTGTTTTGAGAAGAAACAGATTTGGGTGACATGAATACAGCTCGAGCACCAGAGTCAGAAGATTGCTGATATAAATTCGAGTGACCTCAGAATACCTATGTTAAGGTATTCTTTATTTGCTTGATGAATGTTATGGTCATTTCTAAGGTGACTGTGAAATGATAGCAACGTCAAGCTACTTGTTTTCCCAAAGGAAAATATAAATCTTGGTGGTATCAAAATAGAGAACTTAAACAATGTTTAGCTGCCAGAGATATTCCTATTCCTAGAGAATATTTTTGCTCAGAAACAGTTAAACCATTTAAGGGGTACTTTAAAAAAAACAAATAAAGGTCCATATATTAAATTAAGCTCTTTAAATTAAAAATAAAGATCTTATAGAAGTGATATATAGGTAATGTAGGCATGTAGAAAAACATTTAAAATGGCCATCTTCAAGCTCCGCCCAAATTTTCCAGCATACCTTCAGACAGGTAAAGAATGTCTCTAGAGTAAACAACTTAATACTTTATTGATAGTTGCCATTTCTTTTTAAAAGCTGAATTCCTGTTGTACAGTGTTTTAATAGTTTAAATATTGTGCTAACATAATCAGTGTTTGTCTTCTGTTCCCCAATCCTGTATAGAAGCAGAACTCCAAATTGTACATCTTTCTGGGTTTGTTTCTAAATTACTCCCCACACTTAATTACGAGGATGAGAGGGATGCCTTATTCCTCTTTGTTATAGGCTAAGCTCTCAGTAATCCCAAACAAAAGAGCCAGTTCTGGAAGATATAGGATTTGCTAGCAGGATTATGGTCTCATAGATAATGATGTGCAGTCAGCAGAAGCGAAGCTTTATTTTAATTCAAATAAGCTAGTAAACAAACCACTGACAAGTCTGCTGGTGAGAGTAACTGGCTTCTGTTGCCACATTGGCAGCTAAATTATAGAAAATCTATTATACCCTGTTCACCATATGTTTAATTTAATACAGATACAAATTAAACTATCCACAGTGCCTATTAAAATGACAATACATATTTTTTAAATATATGAATGTTTTAAGATACATTCCCCTGACCTTAAGAAGAGCAGTGCTGATTTGGGAGACTACAGCAAAACACATGCTAGTCAACAGATTCTCTCCAACAACAACAACAGTGATTTGAAAAAACACAGAATATTAATAGTACAGTTTCGTAACAGATAATGAGGTTAATTGGGGTGTTTTACCTTCTAAGCATCTGTTCCTACACACTTCACTCCCCCTAGGTTCCTGGGCCTTGCATTTGATAGAAGTGGTTGATATCTAATCCTCTGAACACTTTTTAATTCAGTGCCAGCTGCAGTATGAGGGTTTTGCCCTTTTCGTGCTGCAAATAACTATATTCCTCATTTCTGCATATTCTCATTTATTAATGTTCTTTCAAATAACCTGGATTTCTTGACCTGTCAGGAACCTTGGAATTGCTACTCTCTAATACTGTGGAGGGCTTCAAATTATGCAGAGGGATTCCTGCCTAGGGCCTGTGTTGTTCAGAGGAAGAAGTGTTGAGTACCATTTGTTGTGGCCCATTATGGACCCTGATTGACTTGAGCTCTGTGGCTGTTGAAGTGAAAGCAGAAAAAATTAAAATAACAGCAGGCAAAAATTGTGAGATTCTAACTAAGTGTGGGTGTTTCCAAATAAATTGAATTTACCTCATAAAATCGTAAGTCACTGCAAGTTATGGGGATCAGCAGATGTTACTGTTGTGAGGTGGTGATGGGCTACCTGAAACTTTATTGAAACCACAGAGAAAGAAATTAACTTCCCCAAATTCACCCCTTATATCTTAAATGAATGATGATGAAAAAAATGCCAGTCAAAATATTCCAAGTGAAGAGCTCTCTGGACTTCCCTGGGGTTCTCCTGCCAAGACTGGAGCTCTCCTTTCCAGCTCCAGTCTGCTCACAGCAGCAATAGAGATGCAATGAAAATGCAAGTTTTGTAAAATTACTTGCTTGCAGGTTGTGAATTGTCACTTCACTTCACGGCAATATAGTCAAAATTCAGCATTCAAAATTATGTTTCCCACAGTATTTAAGATGTAAAGAGCACATGCAAATGTCATGTGTACCTGTGGAAGTGTGTGTGAAGGCAGTTCCTGGCTCCTATAAATGTGCAGCATTACACACCAGGCCCCAGACTGTATTTTATCATATGTACAATGTATAGCATGTACATATACATGCTATACATTGTACATATGTACGTCATGGGCGTGAGATGTGCAGTGCAAAGTGTGTATATACTGTGTGCACATGTATGCTCGTTGTATGTTTATTTTCATTTCATTTGCCAAAATACCTTCAGAATCAATATGTATTTGTAATGTAGACATAACATACACAGGCATTTAAGAGTTATTGCAAACAAGTGTTACTTATTTGATAAATTCATCTTTAGTATGTAAAAAAAGTCTGGTTCCAAAGAAAATTAACATCTAAGGAGTTGAATGTATTAAAGTATCAAATATCTGAGAGATATTTTGACAAAATAAAGAATATTACTGGTGCTATACTTTCTGGTCTTTTTCCCAGGACAAATTTATCTTATACCAAATGGTCATCTTTCACTAAAGGCATATTTAGCACCACAGCTACCCATAGCAAAATTATAGCAATAAGTGTTGAGGTAATAAGTGAGCAAGCTCTTTCAAACAACCATAAAAAAAAAAAAAAAAAAAAAAAAACAGAAGAAAACTCTGCAATTTTAGGAGGCGCATATAAAGTTCTTCCATAGATTTCCATGCAGCAAAAGGCCTGCCTGCCCTGCAAACTGCTGCTCCTCGAGAGCCACTCCTGTGTGCTACGGTTTCTTTGCTCTGGGGTAAATGGATTTTCTCCCTTCATATCCCTGAGGGCTGGGGGCAGTAGCCAAAAAAACCCACCACCGGTGTGTGCCGAGTGTTCCGCTGGGCTGCAGCGTGCTGGAAAGCGCGTCCAGCCTTCCCGGGTGCGCATCTCTGCAGCTCGCACGGGCACCGCACCCCGGCTACCGCTCACAGCTTTTTGGTTAAAAAAGCATGAACGTTGCTAAAGTGAAACGAGAGGCTGAGAACTTCTGGAAATAGATTGGGAAGCCGCTTCTCCCAGGAAAGGAGTCCCGGAGGACACGCGGGGTGGCGGCGGCCGAGCGAGCGCTGCTCGGGGGATCCGCGCTTCGCACCCGCGTGGGCTCTGCGCGGGGCTCGGCCCCCGGGCAGCCCGCCGGGATTAAACTTTAACCCTCTTGCCAGCGAGCCAGGATGCGAAAGAAGGGCTTGTCCCCTGTGGTGTGAACCTCAGCTCCTCCGGGGAAGATTAACACGGGAGCGCGGGCCGTGCGCGGCGGAGCCAGGCACAGGCTGGGGCTGAGCAGTGGCACTGCGGTCACGGCAGGGGCAGAAATATTGGCTGGGGCGAGAAATACCAGCAGCAGCCTATCTTCCCACTCTGCTTTGAAACAGCTTCAGTGCTTTGTCCTGGGTTGGAACGCCAAAATTCTGATTTTTTTTTTTTTCCTGGACGCAGTGTTGGGTCATGCACTCAGCCCCTCTACGGGAGACCGTGTCTGGCAAACACCTTACTGATCTGTTGGAATATGCAACCTAGAGATATATCTATATCTAGCCAATTTGGAGTAATCCGTTATTTCATCTATGCACCTGGATGCAGGTGGTCTGGGTTTGGATGTTTTCTTTTGTTGGGGGTTATTTCCCCAAGTCTAAAATGAATTGTGAAAGTCAAAATCTAGGACGCTCATTTTCCCTCCCCGTGGGATCGGTCTAGGCATAGCGATAGAAGGGTAGCAATGGCCGTGTGGGAACCCAGCCCACCTCAGACCAAGGGCGAAAAGTCCGTGTTGATGTGCGAATTTCCCTCAGAGCCCTTCCAATATGCGGTTCACTTTTCTTTGTTTGTTTTTCTTTCCCTCCAGAAAGTCTTAGAAAATGCTGCAAAGCGTTATAAAGTTGTAGCTACCCGGTCCACACACGGGTGATTTCGTTTCTGGTTATCTGCAAAATGAGCTTTAAGCCAATTTCCTGCTTCAGGCTAAAGAGAGGGATTCGTATTTCCCTCCTAGATGCGTGGCATTCCTGGAATCTCTTTGTCAGCTTGCCGTAGGATGCTGCTGTAATTTGTCTGGAAACTCTCTCCAAAATTTGTGTACAGCGGTTGAGAACAACGTAAGATTTCTGAGCCGGGTTGTTCTCTCTGGAAAGAAAAAAAAATCATCTTTCATTGATAAGTCAGTATTAAACTATTCAGAGCCTGGTTCACATTTATCCCAAAGAACCACCGTAGGTTCAAAACATGTATTTCCTACTAATCTCTTTCCTTCCTTGCCCTAAGAAATAAAATAGTCCTTCAGGAGAAGCGGCACTTTCTTGGAGAACCCTAGAAAAGTTCTTGCACGATTTCCTGAACTTTGACACGCTTGGCTCTTTCATGCCACTTCCCCCCGCCTCCTGAACGTGTAAAGCCTACTGCAAAATGACGGGAGGTTGCCTGAACTCTGCGGCTGGAGATGAGCTCTGCCACCCTCGGTACGAGTCCCCTCTTGGCATTCAGCCTGGCAAGCGGAGCTCCCCGGCCCCGGCAGCGCCGCCCTGCCCGGAGGCGTGCGGAGCTGGCGGGGCCGCTCCGGCGGGGCCGCGGCCGCCCCGGAGAGGCTCCCCGCACCCTCCCCGCTCCGGCGGAGCGAGCTGGGGAGAAGATGTTTATCCTGAGATGCAAAATGGGTTGTTGAAAAACAAGCCATGTGCAAATAGTTTAATTTTCCGTTTTGATGCTTATCTTTGTCTCCCGAATTTCATCGGAGAGGCTTTAATTGGTGTGTGGGTAATAGTTCCTAAATAATCCCTTATTAGATGACTTCAGACGAGTTGCGAACCAATAACGTCTTAGTCCCAAAAGTGAAAGTAGAATTTGAAGGCTCAGGTCAGTTTTTGTCAAAGGGTTCATTTGAACATCTTTTAGTTTGCTGAAAAAGCTAATTAAAGAACGTTTGAAGGTTAAAGTCATTATTCCGTGTTCTTGTCGTGCTACAAGTGAGCCGAGTTTTGTGAAAACACAAAGGGCAGAAGTCACAGAGGTGGATTACTGTCAGTCCAAGCTACAGAGGCACAGAGAACTGTGGCATTAATTCCTATAGAAAGGTAGACAAACACAGTCACTGACTAACAACTTTCCCGCAGAGCCCTATTGTCTAAGCACTTTCTACTGCTTTGGGGCTCTCTTCGAGTTGCTACAGTCGTAACCAGATCCCAAACTAGGTAACGGGGCGACTTTCGGGCGCAGAATTCCTGTCCTGTGAAACAATTTCCACGACAAAAATCGCTGTGGGTCCTGGCGGCTCCCTCTAACATTTATTTCCCCCTTCAGCGGCGCTAATTTATTCATTACTTGGCAGAAAGTTAGCAGCGCAGCAGAACTCTGCCGGAGCCCGCAGCACCCTCGCAGCCGCCGCCGCCCGGCTGCCGCTGCCCGCTGCGCTCCGCGGCCCCGGCGGGGCAGAACCGCGGCCGCGCTCGTGGAGAGGCTCCGCAGACGCTCAGGAACTTTGCGGGCGGAGGCGCCGCTTGCGCAAGAGCCGCGCTGCGCGGGAGCTGCGCGCCGCGGAGGCTGCGGGAGCGCAGGGACAGGCGGCGCGGCCGCGGGCAGGAAAATCCCGTGGGTTAATCCCGGGGGCTGTCAGCAGCAGTTTGAGCCTTTGTGTGTGCGTGTGCGTGGACAGCAGATTGCAAAGCCGGGCACACAAAGATAGGCGCGCACAGGCACGGCCGGGGCTGCTCAGCCTCGCCTCCCCAGCGCCCGCTGCCTTCGCGCTGAGCCGCTGAGCCCCACTCGCTCTCAAAGTCTAGATTTTTAGGTCTGGCCACGACTGTAGATCTCCCCAAATTCAAAGAAACAGATGTTTGGGCTGATTATGGATGGGGGGAGGGGAGGAGGGATCCCTGCAGCTGCAACTCAAAGAAATATATTGATAAAATATTTCAGTGGTAATAAATACGCAGAGATCAGCTCGACCTTGCGAGGTCTTTATTTTAATTTTTTTTCCCCCATATACAAAAATCTTTATCAAACCTCTATTCTATGGCTTCAATAAACAGAACCCATTACCTCACGGCAGCTTTTGTTGGCCTGTATACAAGCGAGAACAAAATGGTTATTCAGGAGAACGCTTTCGATTTTTATTGTGTGTAGTATGCACAAAGAGCAGTGTTATTGTATTAAAAAGAACCATCTGTAGCAGAAACAATGGCATCAAATTATCTTTGAATACCCACTGCAAAAATATAAAGCTTTTTTATTATTCTTCTGCTGTACGGTGGGGGACAGAGAAGTGACTTTTTTGTTGTTGTGGGTGCATTCTTATAACACACACACAAAATCAGCCATTGGGATTTTTTTTTAAGCCATAAACGATTTTTTCCCCTCTTGTTCCAGGGACTGCAGTTAAGAGCTAGGGCTAGGACTTGGAGGATGTGTAGGCAAACGGAAAGAGAGCCGGGGGAAGAAAAACCGAAATGGATTCATTCTCTGTCCTGGATGGAGGAGGAGAAGAGAGGAGAAGAGAAGGGGACGTGCGAGCTTCCTTCAACTGCCTCTGTCCGGTGAAAAGTGCTCAGACCCCCGGGGCTGCGCCGGACTCCGGAGTCCGCGCGGACTTTCGCGCTGAGCTGCCAATCAAACCGCTCACAGCCACCACCCTGCTCTGGCACCGACATGTAAGTAGCTGCAGCACAACTTTGACATTCACAGTTTTTCCCCCTCCTCCCCCGTGACCTTTAAAACGATCTGGAAATGTAGCTCCCACCTACGACCCGCCGCTCTGAGCTCCACCGCGTTAAGCTCGGGGACTCGCGTACGGGTGTGGGCTCGGCTGAAATTGCGCTGCCGCGCATCGCGAGCGAAGCGCTGGGCAGAAGCGCTCCCGGTCCGCGGGCTGCCTCTGCGCTGTCTGCTCCTCTCCCGCGGAGCTCACGGCCCGCGGGGAGCGCTCGGGCTGAAGCAGCGCCGGGACTCTCCCCCGCGGCCGCGGGGCGTTCCAGACGGAGCCGCTATTTTGGCGTTGCACTGCGGGGGGAAGCGCGGAGAGGCGCGCAGCCCCCGGCCGCGCATCGCACGGGGCGGCAGGCGCGGGGCTAGGGATGCTCCGTGGGCTGGCGGGCCGAGAGCCGCCCGGGGCCGGGCGCTCCGCGGGAGCGGCCGGGGCGGTGCGCGGGGCGCGGAGCGGCCGCCGGGCGGGGGTTCCCCGCTCTCTGCCGCCCCCTGTGGGCGCTGCGTGGCCGCTCCTCCCGCGGCGCTGAGCGGCGGCTCCCGGCCCAATCCCGGCAAAGGGGGGCCGGCCCCGCGCAGCTCCCCGCACGCCCAAAGCGGGGCTGCACCGCGGGCAGAGGCGGCGCATCGCCGGCCCGGGCTCCGGCTGCGCGGGGTCCGCACCCGGGCAAGTCGATAATAAATCATCAATACCTTTGACTGCCCGCCGCTGCCTTCTGATGCGCTTGGGGCTGGGAAAGGCCCGAATTTGACATATTGGCTCATTATAATACCATTTAAAGGGAAACACTTTTTAGTTACAGTTAGCGAAGTTGAGGTTGGATTTCCCCCTCTTCGCCCCCCCCCCCCCTTTTTTTTTTTTTTTTTTTTTTTTTTCTTGGTAAGAATTTGGTAGATAAAGGTTAATCTTGGGCTGAATGATAGAGCTGTGATTGACAAGAGAAAAGGTGTTGAGGGCAGGTCGAGCTGTCTTATTTACAGCCCACTGCTTGCTATAGAGCCTTTGTTAGGACTGGAAAGCTAATTTAGTGCTGATCAAAAGCACCACAGAGTTAAAGGACTGGTAATGACTGCTAATTTCATTTCAGCCTCATACATCCCCAACTGCTGTAATTAAAGACGTGCTATTTAAATACAGGTGAAGGGGTTTTGTATTAGGGGGAAAGTGGGTAGCCGGTTACAATTTTATTTATGGTTAATATGGTAAAAGTCCAACATTCGATTTATGAATTTAGCGATTTGCTTTTTTGCACTCTTCTGCCCCTGCAGAGCAGGGCTGGACGGCAGGGTCGGCCGTGCAGGGGCAGGGTGAGGACAGCGCGTCGCAAGCGATGGATGCGAGCCCTCAGCTAGCATGGGGTTATCTTATTTTTAATTATTCCCATCAAACGGCAGTCAGGAAACATCGGGAGCTCAAGGGAGAGGGGAGATGGAGGGGCACGTGTCAGCTTTTAAGTGCCTCTGCGGAAGCTCGGGTCCTCATATTATTATTATTTTTAATTAAATTATTTTAGCACTCCACGGCTGGTTCGCTGGCTCTGAGACGATGTAATTTCACAACCGATATAACAGTTTCTTTCTGGGAAACATCAAAGGATGAAAGCTCT
The DNA here is from genome assembly GCF_017590135.1 of Pyrgilauda ruficollis. NCBI lineage: Eukaryota > Metazoa > Chordata > Aves > Passeriformes > Passeridae > Pyrgilauda > Pyrgilauda ruficollis. Next base: position 7,273,205 of record NW_024520318.1, read on the forward strand.
ACATTTCCGTAGTTGGTTAAAATTGACCAAAAAAAAAAAAAAAAAAGGGGAGAAAAAAAAAGAAAGAAAAAGAATTTAGCCTTTAATCTCTTTTTATCCACGACGACTAAAGATCTGTACTCGACCCCGCTCGGCTCCGGGCTGCCCGGGCTCCCCGGGCTCCCCCCGGGCTCCCCGGGCTCCCCCCGCTCCCGCGGCCGCTCCGCGCGGGGGGCGGCGCCCCCTGTCGGCCGCGCCGGGGCTGCCCGTGGGGATCCCGCGGGACGGGCGCGGCACCGGCAGCACCGGCACCGACACCGGCTCGGCAGCACCCTCGGCAGCACCCCACAGCAGCACCGGGTGGGCGCGGAGCCAGCGCCTGGAGCTGCTGGGAGTCGCTGCAGGGGTTAAAGCGAGCGCGGTGAGGCAGGGACAGGCACGGTGAGCAGAGAGCCCGGCACAGGATCTACGGGCAGGGAAGGAAGCCACCTCCAGTTTGCGCCGTTTGCTCTCCGGAGATATGAACGTGGGCGGAAAATAAGTGAAGTGCCACCCGACTTTTTTTCTGAGCAGAGCTTTCCATAAGCCTGGGTCTTCCAGAAACGCTGATAAGTGATGCTCTCCCACAGCTAGGCAGAGCAGGGGAGCTGCTGCGGAACCGCACCGCCCCGGCGGGCGGCGGGACATCCCCGGCAGACCAACTTCTTTATTGGCAGCCTGAGGCACAAAAAGTCAGGATTAATTTTTCATCGTTCCCAACTTCGGTGTTCCAGTGCTGTCAGCAAATGCCAGCCTTTCAGATGCTCGTGCTTGTGTTTTCCTCCCAAAGTGTCTTAAATAAGTCAGTGTTGACAGGTGTTGCTTGTAAGCAGCGTTGAACAGTTCCTTTTTATTAAGGAAACATTTTCTCAAATGGCATATGTTTAAACCCGAAGCAATAAAGTCACCTCAATCCCCCTCAAAAAAAAAAAAAAAAAGAGCAAAATAAACACCCCCTCCCCAACTCCTGGAAAAGGAAGAAGCGTTATCTTAAGTGAATGCCTGGAGTGCGATTTTATTTCCTCACTGTGGAGATGACAGATTTAAAAGAAACCTGGTGATATAAAACGATTAGCCAAAATATGTGACACGCTGCATTGCCACCAACTTTTTAGATTAATTCTCTACTTATTTTATAGCATGCACGTAGCTCAGTGTAGTGCATTTAACGGTGGTATTTGCTAGATGCGGTAATACCCAGCACGGTTTATGCGTCTTGCGTGCAAAGAAAAAGACTAATGGAAACCAAATTATTTCTGTTAAATTGGGGTTATTTTGTATCTCCTGTTGACAGCCTGGATGAAAGTCATAACGCCGCAGTTTTTCTATTAAATGAACCCCATGGCTGTTGGTCTCACAATAAACTTTTCACTCTAGAAATTATATTCGGATAGATTTTTATGAAATATTATTGTTTGTCGCGCTGAGCATACTTTCTCCATTCTTTCAGTTTGATCTCCGCTCGAGACTCCCTAATAAGGCAATTCTGTAGTAAGAGCTCCCAAAATAAAGACATGGCATTTTCTATAAATAATAGCAAGAGCCCCACACAGATTTCCTGCACAACGGAATTCCCAGATTTCCTTTACTGTTTCTTTAGTTAGCATGCGTTCGGTATATATAACTCTGAAATTAGCAAAAATATACATCTGTATAGATCTGTCAAGCCAGTTATAAACAGAGGCATTATATGTCAATTACCACAGGAAACGGAAAAAATACAGAGCGCTTGTACACACGGTTTAACGTCAGGAGGCACTTTACAAAAATTTAGTGACTCCTGCCGAAAGGTGAATGATTAACCCGGTTCCAGGAGGGGTTGTTAGTGCTCCTCTTAGAAACAGCAGTTGTGAGGGGGCTGTAAAGGGGTCGTAAACTCCCCCCTCCCTAGGGCAGGAGCTGGCACATAAAATCAAGGGTCCCGAGTGATCAGTTTAACCAAAATGCGGTTTTGCTGGGCTCGGTTCGTAACTCAGTTGCCGGGTTTTATTCTGTGGACGTTACTCAAGGGAGCAAATGCTGTAAATCTGGGATCGGGTCCCAGGCTTGGCAGACAGCTGGCAGCAAGGGGGGGTCAGCTCTGTGCTCAGCTGGCAGCAAGGGCGGGGGGGGGGGGGG
>NW_024520318.1:7275400-7280400 GCF_017590135.1 Pyrgilauda ruficollis
GTGGTCGGCGTGGTGGAGGGGGGGGGGGGGGGGGGGTTAGCTCTGTGCTCCGTCTCGTTCATCTCCACTTGGAAGAAAAGTGCATTTTTAGTTTATTTATGTCTTTTGGAAGGAGCTGTTTCTGGATGCCGGCATTTCCTACATCTCTCTGTTGAGCGGTGGAAAGGGAGACTTGAAGAAACAAACCAGAAAAACAGCCTCAAAGGCCAATTTCGCACTTCACCTTTTCTTGCTTCCCCCTCAGCCTGTCCATGGCACCTGCTTCCCTGAGCACCCGCAGCATCGCCCCTTCTGTCCCAGCCCCTGAGCACCCCCTGGACCTTTCCCCGCACATCCATCCGCTCCCGCCGGGAAGTCTCCCACAGGGTGTTCGGAGAAGCCCCGTTGTCCAGGGATTTCCATGGGAAAAGGGCTGTGACACCCCGCCGACAGCACCCCACACCCGAGCACTCAGTGCCGCGGGTCGTTGTGCGCCTAAAGCGCTTCTGCTGCCCCGCCTGCCGCGCACACCTGCGGGGCCGCGGGCTGGGGGTGCCGGGGAGCCCCACGGGCTCCTTCTGCTGACCGGGAGGAGCCCCACGGGCTCCTTGTGCTGCCCCGGAGGAGCCCGAGGCCCCCTCGCCTCTCTCCGCTGCGCCCGGGCCTCCTCCGGCAAAGACCTTCGGACGGAGGACAGTGGATAGGCACATGGGAAGTGTTGTTGTTATTATTTATAGCACCATCTCTCTGCTCCGATTAAGCGCCGTCTAAATATGAATTCACTGTATAGACAGCTAGTCTATAATTTGAATTAAAATCCTTCCAACGAGCCCGTCGCTGGAGAATTCTGAAATCACAAGCCTAAGTTGACACAATGAGCCCATGGTGTCAATAAACCATGGGCGAGATGGAGAGATTGTCACTCCAGACCATAACAGTTCTGAAAGTGTCATTACCGTCTGTCCTGTCAATGAGCTCCAAATTAAGGACTATGAGGAACAGCGAGATAAAAGTCACCGTCTTGGCTCCATTATGGGCGATCTTGTCAGTGATCTGAGAATCACTGGAAAGGGCTTTTTTTTTTTTTTTTTTTTTTTTTTTATTTTTTTTTTAAAACCATGCCTCGGGATGCCAGGGTTTGAGGTGCGCTGAGAGAAGCAACCTTGAAGCACCCCAGGCTGTGCCTTAGGCGTTCGAATTTGGTAAGGATGCTAGGTGTATCTTATTTGTTTTTTTTTTTTTTTTTTTTTTTTTTTTTTTAATGTACTTTTCAAACCATGCCTCGGGATGCCAGGGTTTGAGGTGCGCTGAGAGAAGCAACCTTGAAGCACCCCAGGCTGTGCCTTAGGCGTTCCCATTGAAACTGCCACAGCTTCTTTGGGAAACGGTGTGAATTCAATGGAAGAGCCGGAATAATTCCATCAAAACTGTGCTGGGGCCAAAGAGGACTTCATTTGATTTGGGCGACACGTGTGATCCCATGAACAGACACTTTTTTGACCATTATTTTCTTAAGTCAACACAAAGATGGTGAAGGGGAAAGAGGGAAATAAAATAGAAGCCTCAACTTTAGGAAAAGACAATACATTTGAGATAGCCCCTTCCAGGCATTAAGACTTTCAGAGAATGTCCCCAGTCTCTCTCCTGCGAGCCTGAGAGAGTTAAGGGGACTTATTCAGGAATTGGAAACCTTCAATTCTGGATTTTTGTGCTTTTGTGGGTTTAAGCAAAGCAGTTAGCGTTCTTCGGGAGGGGTTTTGTGTTTAATATACATGAGTTCATTCAACTACAATGGGAAAAGAAAACTCATTTGTTCTTATAAAACTAGGAAGGAAAGATAACTTTAAATAGACTGCCAAAAAGGATCCCGCTCGAGGGGGTTGCCTTCCTGCTAAAGAGCCAACATTCAACTGTAATTTCACCCCCTTACGTTGTACAGTAATTCCTAAGTTTATCCTCGCCACTGATCTTGATTTTCTGATTTATTTTAAAGATAACATAAGAAAAAGTACGGGCTTCACTTATACTTTGCTTTGGGAAAGAAATCCCGGGAGTGTGAATTTAGATGCAGAGCAAAAATAGCGGACAGTTTGAGGAAGATGTTGCTATTTATGAAGAGTCATGGAAGCCTGTTTGGACAATCGGCTTCTCCTTTTATTGAGAAGCCTTTTGAAAGCGACTTCGAGAGGTGGTGTGAGCGATTCGGCTTTTCTGCTGCTTATTGTGTACGTTAAACTCCCTCCAGGATACGAGTTTTAATTTTTCTTTAAATTTTCCTTCTTGCAGCACTGGGGGGGTTTTTTTTTAACCTCTCGGCTATTTATTTTTGCCGCCCCAGCCCCGCAGCACCGGCTCACAGGGTCGCCGGGAGGGGAGGTGGCGGTGGGGCCGCTCCGGGGGCACAGCGGGACCCCCTGGGCGGGCGGCCCGGGGGGAGCCCCGCAGCCCCCGCTGTCCCCGCTGTCCCCGGGCCCCGCAGCCCCCGCAGCCCCCGGGCCCCGCTCGGGCCCGGGCCGTGCGCTGCCCTCCCGGCCGCACGTGTGCTCGCCCCCCGCTTCCAATCGGGAGAACAGGGATGAAAGGAGAAGCCGGGAGCAGCGCGGGGCTCCCTCGGTATTCCCCGGCTTTCAAGGGTCCTTAGAGCCCTTGAATGAAATTATTGGGCGAAATGGGGTCTGGCGGGACCGGCCGCGGCTCGCCCCCTCCTTGGTTTGTACGTGTAATGCCACTTCTGAGAGCGACAATCGGGCTACTTGCTGGACAGGGAGGGACAAAAAGGAGATTAAACCGTTTTAAATAATAATAAAAAACATCCCAAACGCAAGCAGAGTGGATTACACTTGCCGCGGCGCCCCGGCTCCCCCCCGGTTCCCCGAACAGCCGCCCTCGGGCCCCGCAGGCGGAGCGGCCCCGGGCCCAGCCCAGCCCGGCCCCGCCGAACTGCCCGAGCTCCCGGGAGCGCTCCGAGCGCCCGGAGGGGCTCCCCGGCTCTCCGTGTGAGATCCTGCTCTGGCTGAGGACATCCTGCTCTGGCTGAGGACATCCTGCACCTGCACCAGCTCGGGACCCTGCCGGGGCTGGGCAAGGCTCTGCCCCTGTCCTGGGCCCGTAGCCACTCCGAATGTGGCCCTTATTCCAAGGCATTTCAGACTGTATCTCCCCAAGTTTTCCTCGGGACACCACTGCAAACCCACCATGTGATGACTGAAATCCCCCAGAGAATGGGGTATATAGTTGGTTCATTAAAACTTCCCGGACTAACTTGAGCGCTGGGCTGCTACAGCATAAGAGGGGCAAGAGGAAATTTATCTGTACATTTTCGTCTTTGCCTATTTTTTTTTAACGTAATAAAATTAAAACTTTTGGAGCTCACAGTTGACATTTTGCAGAAAATTGAGTTATCAAGGCAGTAATTATTTCACGGGGAGATAAAACTCTCATAGCCCTAACTGTCAAATAGGGGCCTTTTCAGATTTTAATTACAAAATAAAATTAGTCTGCTCTTCCTCGGAAGGGTTTGTGAGTGGCTAAACAGAGCTTTCCCCAATACTGGTGGTCGTCAAACTCTGCTAATTAGCAATGCTGAGAAATTCCAGTTAACAAGGACATTCTCTAAGTCTCTGCAGGTTCCCTGCCGTTCGCCTTCATTTCCATAAGAAGATTAAGAGTGGAGGGGAACACACTCAAATGCAGATGCAGAAAAGAAGCGTTTTTAACAAGCATCATAATAGTAAGATGCTTGGCTAGTTCTCACCTAATTACTGCAAGTTAAACCTCTATTTGCAGCTAAGGACAAAAAATGGAGCTGCAATCTCCCATCTCCACAAGTCTGCTTAATAGTTTGCTTTAGATTGGTTACTAGTAGGTTCAGGGGAAAAAAATAATATGAAAATGTGTATATTCTTTCCGATACAGTTAACACGATAGGTTGCATCCGTGGGGCTTTTAGAAAAATCGGCGAGCATTAGAACAATAAATACATAAAATCCAAGCAGTTAACATTCATTTTCTTTTTAAGACACTCATAACCTGAAAATAAGAGTGCGTGTGCCGCAGAGCCCATCACTGAGAACATTTGCAGACTATTTGTTTAATGTAAGCACTTTTCATTTCCATAAATTATACCAAAGGCAACGATTTTTTAAATCCACTCAGATTAAACCGTCCCTCTGCAGGCCTCCCTTCCCTGGCTGTATTCTTAGAGAGCAGTGGTGTTATTGTCATTAATATAGAAAATCAGGGACCATTTCATCTTTTTTCTTTTTTTTTTTTTTTTTTTTCCCCGAAGCCAGCTTCCCGGTCTGCCTCTGCTTCCGCCCACCCGTGTGTGTATTCCCAACCAAGCAAACCTCCATACCCAGAGGAAAGGCACAAAATGCCCCAAAAGAGCCATCGCCCTCATCTTATTTCCTATATTGCACTATTATGCATATATGCCAGTTTATTGCGTCGATAATTAAAAGTGTTAATTAAAACAGAGCCATAAATACTCCCGATAGCACAATTGTTAGGCATTTCCCATCCTTTATTCGTATGATAAATGCAATTAGGAAAGGACCAGGCCCCGAAAGGCTCTCAGTGAGCACAGGGCAGCCCACGATGCCTGGTCCTGCGTGCAGCTCTGGGCCGTGCACCCCACGCACCTCCCGCAGCTACAGCCAGAGCAAAAATAACCCCTTGCCTGCGCACCGCCAGCCCTCGCTTATCGGTTTAGCACAATGAGCAAGCACCTACACCGCCCACCCACCCCTTTAAAAAAAAATTCAAAATAATTATCCCTAAAATTATTTTTTAATAACTTTATCAACTGGAGACCAAAGGGAGAACAATAAGACAGTTAACAGCCGCCGCGCAGTCAGGAGCGTCTGGACAATCCGAATCCGGTTATACCCCACATTTCATAATTTGCACCTATTTTTCGACGGTTTAACCTATCACTTATCTGGGGGTTATACATACATTTTCGAATTAAACGCATTGGACCCGTTAGGATTTATTTGCATAAGCTCCGCACATTAAAA